>NC_066587.1:4657069-4782069 GCF_905475345.1 Vespula vulgaris | reverse complement strand
GAATGAGTTTTATTCAAAAAGTGATTCAACGAAATAATTTTAAATCGGCACGGGGAACAGATACAACATCCGTTTCGTTTGATAATTGTGGCCGTATTGCGTGACCTGGTTGCATCTACGTAAATGTCGAGCAAGTAAACGTGCCAATTTCCTCTGTATTAGTACGTCGTACATACGACCAACGGAAGGAATTAATAGAAAATATGTTCGTATTTCGCGTGTAAAGAGAGTGATAAACGACTGGCCATTAGCTCTCGTGTGCATAAAAGTAAGGATCGATCTCCACCACCACCACCTTCTTCTCCTTCTCATCCTCCTTCATCATTGAACGACTTCCGGTCTATCTTCCTCCATCTACCGACTGGCTCAATTCGTATTTTCGACTAGTTCCATATCTTAAAAGTTTCCCAAGCGTAAATATACTCGTCCTATTCTAAATTTAAATGTTCCAAATAGATCGGATAAATCGAGTCTTTTCGAAATGATTTTAATAAGAGCAGGTACATACTCATACACGTGCACGCAAGCACACGTATATATATACATACCTGGATCGTATAAAAAACGTGTCTCAATTCTGAGAATTGCAAGTGCGTCCTATATTTCATAGCTGATATAAAAGGGTGTAGTCACGTATCTAAAAAGGAATGGATTCTGTTTAACATCGAACTTCCGTTCGCGTTCGTCCTATCCCCCTGAGTTCTTTCAAAATAACCTTAGAAACTCTGAACGACCTCCTTCGAAATAGAACTCTGCACCTGTGAAAGAATGTTCTGTACTTCCTATTAAAGAAACGGAGATCGAAAGGTAAAGAAAAAAAAAAAACGCGCCTAGAATACTTAGCACCCACGCGATCAAAGAACCAGAGACTCCGCTTTGGGCCCTTTCTCACATACTTGACATTCTACGACGATCGAACTACCTACGACATTGTATCTGGTTTCGAGTTTCTCACGGTATGATCCAAACGCCTTCTTCGTATCGTCGACGAAGTGAACTCTCGAGACGATCGATTCTCGGCCCTTAATGAGTTACGATTATATATATATAAAAAAAAAGTAAATAAATAAATAAGTAAGTAAGTAAAATACAAAACGTAAAAGACAAGAGATTTTTCTTTTCTCTTCGAGCAGATTCTTACCAACGACGTGAAAAGAATAGATGCCTATGTCTTATCCTATTCGCGGAATGATTTGCTTTGATGATTTTTCAAGGAGGCCGATTTATAAGCACTTCCGAAGGCACGGTAATCGTAGCAAAATCTGCAAAACCGCGACCTGCGAGCTAAGAGACTCTACCAAAACGAGTATCGGCTAACAGGTCGTCCTCTTTATGGTTTTATGGTGTTCCACTACGAGAATGGTTGTCGACGGCAATGTGGTCTTCGCCCGAATCGGCGAAGTCTCGCGGCCGCGAGAACTCTCCGTTTACGATCTTCCCGTTTTGATCGATCTTATGTGCTCGACACCTTCGTTCGGCACCTTCGTATCGAAACTTTCACTGATCGTTAAGATTTACTTAATAATTTCTACAAGGATAATATTATCGCGTGTAAGTTGAATAAAGATATCCTAACTTAAAGCGAAATAGATCGGAGTTCAATTTTTCATGGCGCCTACGTCGTCGATGAGTTCGCAGATAAAAAGAGAGAAAGATTATTAACTGATGCGAATGGATAGGAGTGCGTAGCTCTTAAATTACTATGACCATAAAGGATTCCACTAGAAGTACAGAAATCGCCTCTGGGGACCCCACGGACGATCGACGCTCGCTTAACGACAGGTATAGCTGCATACGCTCTCTTTCTCTCTTTCTCTCACTCTCTCTCTTTCTCTCTTCTTCTTCTTCTTCTCCTTACAAGTTAGCAGGCGGCTGCCATACGTCACGATAATGAGCCGACGTAATATCTCGTCTGTCAGTTCGGCTTCGTTGCTTTTTGGTACTCTTTTGCTAATACGAAGGCAATACTCATCTTACAACGACGCTGTTCGGGAGCTGTGAGAAGATACGGTGGCGATATGATTTACGCCTCGCTGTCCTTGCAAAGCCAACGTGAAAATTGATACCGGAGATTATTCTACGAAAGGGCTCGTATTCACGCTGCTGCCGTACGCTACTGTCCGAGTACTTATTACGCTCTTTTCTTTGATACGCTTGGGATATCCATCATCGAAAGAACGATTAATAACTAACGCTAACTCTAACCGCATATAGCTCTCTGTGTTCGACTATATTCGCAATGAAATGATATCGAGATCTACGGGAAATGAGTCCTACGAAGGGAAGGTCAATTTATGGATCGTAAAAGTTTCGAAATCAGGGTGGTCTTTCTCTTTTCCTTTCTCTCTATACGACTATAAGTCTGATGAGTGCCTTGGTTCACGATGGGCACACTTCTCTCGCTTCGGGCCGTGTACCTCGCACAGCTCTGACCTCTTGACCCAGAGGAGGACGCCACCTCATGGAACACCCGTGTGGATAATATATTCCAGCTGTATTCCAGGCAATTTTCGCGGGGCGGTGTTGCGTTGATTGCGGTCGTTCATCGCAGCTTCGCCTCCGTTCCACCTACCTCCTCATTCTCTCTCTCTCTCTCTCTCTCTCTCTCTCTTTCCTTCATCTTTGTCTCCCTTACGGAGTGGGCCAGCTCGCGGGCACTTCTCCTCCCTTGGTCGTTTCTTCATCCTGCTTCGTTCCGCGCCACGAGAAGCTACGGCAGAAGAGCTCCGCAACACGCTCCTGCTCTCTTGGCTCTAATTTGCGCGCAGCGGGAGCGACGCGAACTAATGCACGTTGCGCGCGCTGCGAGGAAATCCGTAGGATCTTTGTCTTCGTACACTCCCGCGCTAACGCGCATCCATCATCCCGGGGAGCCCGCCGACGAATGGACCGTGTCCTTCCTCTCCTCTCTCACAACATTTCCTTCTCTCCTTTCTCATCCTCATCCTCATCCTCGTCCTCGTCCTCATCCTCGTCCTCGTCCTCATCCTCGTCTTCGTCCTCATCCTCATCCTTATCCTCTTCCTTTTCTTTCTCCTTCGAAAACGTGATCGAGCTCGATCTTTCTTCTCTAGCGATTCTACCGTCTAATCGTTCTTCTTTTCTCATCTTCGCAATATGCTTATACGTAGGAGCTACATAGATAGATAGCTATACGACTACTCGGAACATCTAGACAGGATCGTGGAAGACCTTGAACAAAACCACTCGCCCGCAGAGTTCTCCGGACGTTTTTATCGACAAGGGCTCCGTTTCACGGAGCACCAGAAGAAGGCATTGCTCGAAGGCAGTCTAGTGCATCGGAAACTCCCGAGCGACGTTCCTCCTTCGACTTTCAAATTCCGACTCTTCTTCCTTCGACGGACCGCCATCTGACCGGCAGCTCGAGGCTGCAATCATATGCACGCGAGCCTGAAATCCTTTAAATTCACCATCGACTTCTCCTTTCGTAAATAATTCGCGCGAATGTTTACAAGCGATACGCTTGTCTATAATTTTTCTTGACGTTTTACCGATTCCAACGAACTTTTTGTCGATTATGTATCCGTTGAATAAAGAAACGTTCCACGATTCCAATCAAAAATTTCTAATTAAAAATTTATGCAGATCGATTATTTCTTTATAAATATAAATACGCCATAGTTGCCAAAGAGATAGATCTCCAAATCATTAGAGACGAGAAAGAGAAAAGAAAAAGAAAAAAAAACAAGAAAAAGAAAAAAATCCGTCGATGCATCTCCCTGGAGGGCTCACTTAACTTTCGACGAATTTCCAACATCCAAGTCGTGCGTGATCACCGATGTTTAGGGAAGGAAGATCGACGCGTGATCCTTTATGCGCCAGATTCTTCAGAAAAATGATGCACCGAACATATGGTGGAACTTGTCTGCATATCATTAACGTAAGACGAAAAAGGGAATGGATATAAGAAATCAAAGGGAGTGAATTACGAAGACTCGACGAAGATTCCTCGTAACGTTCTCGAAAATAAAATAGATATGAATCGGCTTGCGAATCGTTTATATTCAATTTGCCTCTGTACGAAAACGCGTACCATCCTGATATCAAAGCGATCGTTATACGATCGTATCAAATGAAAGATCGAACGCTTGCTCTCTAACAGCTGCGATGACATCGGCTTTATTTAAGAACCGGAGCGAACATCTTTGCAACGCTCTTCTCTGTGTTTGTTCGCTTAACCGGTATCTCTCGTGAAAGATAAAGAAAGAGAGAGAGAGAGAGAGAGAGAGAGGGAGAGAGTGAGAAAGAACATTTTTTACTCTCGTGCGTTTAATATTCTCATTAATTTCATGCTTTCATTAAACGTAATCTGATGCGCTTATGCAAAAGCTCGTGACGAGATCCATTATAAAGCATCGAGGTCTACCATCTTTTTATCCCGTGTTTACCGCAATGACTACGAGGTCGCAGCAAACGATCGTTTTTATTACGTTTAAGAGAGAAAGGTAGAGATGACCGGCGACGGAGTTCGGGTGGACATATTTGTGAAAAAAATTAAGCGCTTGGAATTATCGATAAACGTAATTTACCAACGGAAGTATAATTATGTAACCAACGACGATAATACAGTACTTCTACTCTCTCTTTCTTCTTGCTTCGTTCTTTTATCTTCTTCTCAACCTTCTCCTCTTTCTCCTTTTTCTCTTCTTTCTCTTTCTGGCCCGCATTCGTTCCTTTGAATGACGAAGCACCTGCTATCCTCCAAATGAGAACATTTCGTCGTAAACCGACTCGCGAATGTGGTTGACTCGATCGCGAAAGAATCATTTGGAAAACATGCGTACTATTATAAAATCGTTAGATAGAAAAGAAAAAAGAGAAAGGAAGAAGTTATGCCGAGTATTTGCGTAAAAAGCGGAAGAGAAAATGAGAAACGTCGAAAGTAAGAATCAACACGATAAATATCCGACTTTATCGATAGCTATTTAAGAGACTACGACTAAGAGCAAGTGTAATCTCATCTAAGAGATCGAGTTCAATTAAAATCAAAGAAAAAAAAGAAAAAAAAAAGAAAAAAGAAAAGAATTAAAAATAGTCACGAAGTTGTCACTCGCGACTATTTCTTTTCCATGAAAGAACTTACTCGGTATACCTAATAATCGGCTAAAAGTCTCGTATTGCCGATCGTGCCAATAGCGGCTACTACTAATTTCTTTACTGGCATAGTGGCGTGCCAATGGATGGACGAAGAAACGTATAAACGAAGGAACGAATGCACGAACGAACGCACGCTGCCCACGCTGTAAAACACTGCGAGAGGGAACGTCAATCGCACTGCGTGTACAAGCCGCTAATTAATACGTGAAAGTCACATAAGCCTCTTTGGCATAGCGGAGATCTTAAAGGATAAGAGAGCCGACTGATTAAGACACGAGGACGTTGAAGAAAAAAATAAAGAAAGCAAATGAAAAATAAGATAACGACGAAGGAAGGTTCGTATAAAGTTTACTTTACCATTTCTTGAAGGTTGCTTTAAAATGGCTATCTATAGGAACAGATTAGGTCGAGATTAGACTTTCCATCGAATTATTCGAGTATTTTACTATCAAGAGATTGTGTATACTCTTCCATCTTTTCTCTCTTTATCTCGTACACATCGTACTAACTTATATCCTATCTTTTCGTAATACCCGCCGGCACGTCTCTCCAATTACTGGCCTTTGACATTAATTTGTCGAGCCTATGACGCACCGGTGGCGAGCTGCTTGCCGCGTCACGGTGAGAAGAGGCAGGATCGTTAACTAAGAGACGAGGACCGTCCGTCATAGTGCTTCTGTCCTAGGATCTACTGGCTAAAGCCTTTTGCTATTCTATAAATACAATCGAAAGATTTTATAAATCAAACGTGAACGTTAGGTATAATAGTAGAACCGAATAATGATTACTCGAGATATTTACGTCGAGAACGGTATCGTTAAAATCATTATACCGTCCAATGAATTCAGAAGAGTCGAAACTAATCGAAAGTTAGCACAGGATGTCTCGATCCGATCTTAACCATGTTTGTGCCGATGGCTCCGCACGACGCAACTCGTAGTAACGACGGCGCGATGCGCCCATTCGTGCGTGCGTGCGTTTCTTCTTACCTTTTAGGTCTGTGGTGACTATACATATCCCACGGCTGCGGTTCGCCGCAGTATCCAATAGTTACGAGCGCGTCATTATATCCAATCGATATCGAAAGTTTTGATCGGCTCGGCAGCTGGGAATAACGCCTTGTCTCGCGAAGGAGAAGCAAAAGAAACTTCGAGGAATCTTAAGTTCGTTTCGTCGATTTCTTTAAGACTACGTCCTGTCTAATAGAAGAGAGAGAGAGAGAGAGAGAGAGAGAAACATTACAAACAACTTTCGATATAACGTGAAAAGATAAGAGACGTCAATTTATTTGATTAAAAGAAGCTCTTTATTGTCGTCAATGATATTATCGAAAGGATAATCCTCGGTTCTTTTTCCCCAAATTACAAATTAGTCTATCGATATTATGATAAACGAAGGTAATTATCGTTCTAACGATAAGTTAATCTCCATTCATTATTCTATAAAATCAAATGTATCGAAATCAACACAACCCCGTACGTATATACGTGCCGATCGGAAGAAATCAGTAGCATTCGGTCTACATCCGGTTTGCGTGATTATCTGCCCACACTATTCAACCGTATGAGCTTATCTCGCGTAGAATATTGGTTTTGGATTCGATAACTGCTATTAAAGTTGTTTTCCACTGGTCGTCCTCCGAGCTCTACGCTAGCATAATGCCGTGTGTGCGTGCTGTAGATAACGCGAAATACATTGACTCGCGGGATGCGACTTGATCAACTTGCTACCGTCCCCTCCCCCACCACTTTCAACTCTGCCTTTAGACACGAATGATCTGTATAATATATTGTCATCTTAATTGGAATAATTTCTGCTTTTTTTTTTATTTTGATATCTTCTGAACGAGCCCGTAAATTTTTCCGATTAGTTCATATTACGTGTAGATATACATACACATATGCATATGTAACTATATAGGTACTTAATTATACTATTTCTATATTTATTTTTATTGCGTTTAACATCTGCTCTTGATGTTCTTTCTTTTTTATCTTGATCTTTTTAAACTTGATTAAACCTTATCTAAATTTTAGATAATCGCATCTCTAACGTACCTACCTAATGATTAGTACGTATTCTTTCTTCTTTTTTCCTTTTTTTTTCTTTTCTTCTTTTTTTTTTTTTGAAATACAGAAACGACGTTCTTAATAACTCGGTCATTAAAATATCTTACACCCGTAGCCACTTTCCATTGTTTCGTAACACTCATAAATTATGCTCTAGAAGGCCCATAAAATCGTCGTAAAAAGACCTTATGATTCAATAAGAATTCATCCCTCATAGTCGATAAAGACTGGAAAGATTCGTTTGAAAATGACACTTATGACTGTTACATTTACTTAACTATGTTTAACAAATATATCTATTATTTAACAAACGTTACATTTTGAAGGAAGAATGAGAAGACATAAAGACGTTGAGATATTCTTGTTTTCTATGAATCGATAAATCGTCAGCAAAGGAAGGAACGTTAAATTGTAGCTACGGCAAGAAAAAGAGTAGAAGAAAATAATTGCATAGTGCGAAGCGTTACCGCGGAACACCTGAAAAAAGATTTAAAAAAAAAAGCGATGTTCTTCAGTTGGACCGACTCGTCGTCGAGCACGTATTCTTAGAGGAATGATCGCAAGAGGCGAGCGTTTAGTGTCAGCAAGAGCGAGTATGGTAAACGAAGTTCCAATAACTCTACAACGTTAAACAAGCGATAAATCATACTTTATCTTAATTACCATCTAATATATAATAAGTTTCTAAGCGGTGTGCACGCTTCCCTAGCATCATAATTTTCTCTCTGTTTCGTCATTTTCTCTCTCCTTTCATCTCTCTGTAAACTTCACTTTTTTCATAGTATTTGTTTGATCGGTAAGGTAAGAAACAACAACGTCGAGTGTCGACGCGACGGTATCCGTTCTAATCCAGTTTTGCTTCGAAATTAACCGTCGAAAGGAAGTCGGAGTAAGTAAGGTATATCGTCGTCGACGTTAATAACGCAACAAGAAAGAAGGAAAAAAAGAAAGAAAAAGAGAGAAGAGAAAAGAAAAAGAAAAAGAAAGAAAGAAGAGAAATGAGAAAAAGAAAAAGAAAAAGAAAAGAGGAAGAGAGAAGGAATTAAGAGTGTGCATGCTTTTGGTTGCATCGAGTTCGTAATTAACGAAACATCGCGAACTTCTAATCGTTCGAACGGATCTAAAGGAGGAGGGTGAAATAAGGAGAGAAGTCGAATTTCGAGTAGAGACCCTACCTACGAGTTCTTCTGCTTCTTCTCGCGACGTACGAGACGCGAGTGGGCGGAATGTTCAGCCTCCGTATCGAATCGAGATGCTCGTATACCGTAGCAGAAAAAGAGAGAGAGAAAGAGAGAGAAAGAAAAGGAGAAAAAGAGAGAGAGAGAGAGAGAGAGAGAGAGATGCTATCAAGATGACGCACTGCGTACGCACCTGATACCGGATTGTGCGTACGTTCGAGACGGCGACGCACACGCCCGCGTTGGAAAGAGAAGAGTTATTCGTCGGTGGGTTTATTTTAGAAGCCGAAGAAGTGCGCGGGACGCCAGACTCACCCGTCCAGTCTCACTGACGCTTCTCTCTTTTCTCTCTTCATCTCCATCTCCATTTCTTTCTCTCTCTTTCTCTCTCTCTCTCTCTCTCTCTCTCTCTCTCTCTCTTGCTCACTCTCTTTTGCTCACTCTCTTTTGCGCGTAGGAACGTGTGTCGTTCGTTCCAAGAGACGTAGGTAGGTATATATATTCGATCGTTAATACACGTTTCTCCTGTTTTCAGAACGTTTTAATTCCATTAATCTTAAAATGTGTATATTATTATTATATGGAGTATGTCATTTTCTATGGCTTAGTACAGGGATATTACCATATTAAAGATGATCGTTGAAAGTTAATCAAAGGTACCTATTAAACTCTGCGTTATCATACTTCCTTGCCGATACATTCATCATACTTGACGAACGATTTATGAGCTTGTAACGAAATCCTATTCTCTGTCTTACATTGTGGAAAAGATTTTAATAAGCTCCCTCTGTAATCTCACGAATCAATTTATTCGAAGAATGAAGAATATTTAGTTACACGATCTATCTATTCGATTCGATAGAAAAATTTATAGCTAACGGGGTACGGTACCTACTTTGATCTTTTAAATGAGTACCACAAGCGTACATATACCGAATCGGAATATTAAATTTATGTTGCTGGCTACGAGATAAAAATTCAAGGAAAAGACGAAGGAGTGATCACGAAGAAGTATATGTATGTACCTATATGGGTTCACCGTTCACACATGGAAGCCGATTCGTAGTTAGAAATCACCGCTGGTGGTAAATCCACGTGGCGAAGATGCCTCGTACCTCCCACATACCATCGTCTAGAGTGATGAACGGCGAAGTTCAAGTATCGTTTGACCTTATGACGATGAATAAACCAACGCTCGAGCTCGAGTCCAAACGTTAATCGATTTCGATAATTACCATGCCGTTGATTGAGATATTTCTGTCATCCTTTTAATCTACGAACATGTACCATTCTTTTTACCAGATAAACCTCTCGACGATCTTACGACATAGATTCTTCTTACGTGAACATCGGCTATCGCGATAGTTGCATTAATGTCGGTAATTAGTTTGTTCGAGATGAAAATTTAACGTTGCTAGATCAAATCCAGGAAATTAACCGACGTAACGTACCTACCTACGTTCCAATTTACAAACTTCCTAATGAACGATTAAACGTCGATGGAATCTCTTATTTCGCATACGTGTGTAGTACTTACCTACGTACTTATTTACTTTCTCTTATGTCAGACGATTAGAAGGAAGAAAAAAAGAGAGGAAGAAGAAGAAGAAGAAGAAGTGGAAGGAAAAGAAAAAGAAGTTTATTCGAGCTGATTTCTTAATAGAAAATCTCTTGGAAATATCTAGTTTGGGACGATTTTAATGAGAAAAATCTAAGATCGAAAAAAGTATTTTGCGTAAAGAATAAGTAGAGAATACTCGTTATCGAAAACGAAAGAGTTGGAGTGATCGAGAATAAACTATCAAGAACGAAGAACAAGTTAGAAAAAAAGAAAGAGGGAGAGAGAGAAAAAGTAAAAGAAAGAGAGGAGGGCCCAGAAAGTATCGGTGATGGAGTTTAGTGCCCGCATAGGGTCGTAGACATGAAAGTTGATTATTATTTACGCCCGACAGGAGGACGTAAATCGTTCGCATGGAACTCACGTGAAACCTTGCGAATTTCGCGCCTACGAAAGCCGCTGAAAGGATCGTGAATTGGGAATGAGAGGAGTGAAAGAGGGCACAGGGGTAAAAATCTCTTTGACGGTGGGCATATTATACCGTCAGGATTCATTCGCGTCGCCTAACATTTTAGTATACCTAAACGTTAATAATAACGTTTCAAAGAAAGGTAGGGTAACGCAGGTGCGAGCATCCCTTGCGATCCTTTTAATCGACATCCTTTCACGCGAAGCGAAAGGGAATTAAAATGAAATTCTATCTCCTCTTTGGACCTTCTTTCTCTCTCTTTCCTCTCGGAGTGCAATGCAAAGTTTTCGAAAATAAGAGAAATAAAAAGAACAACATTCCCCCACTATAACTCCTTTCTTTTTCTCCCTCCCTCTCTCTCTCTCTCTCTCTCTCTCTCTCTCTCTTGATCCGTTCATTCTGATCAATTTCACGCAAGGAAGGAGCATTTAAGCATCCTTTAACAAGACACTCGAAACCGATCGTTTCGTAAAACACCAAGACGTATTTCCGTTAAGTTTTAGAGAACGATTTTCGAGTAAATTTTATCGAACTGTTCGATCGTCCAAGAAGTTAATAATCGCGTGTTATCGGGCGCACGTAAAACACAGCGTAACGCTTCTACCATCGTGTGGCGATAAGAAAAATTCTCTCGGACAAGATAAGCGACGGTCGTCTTATCTTGATCACGCGATCACTATCGATTTTTCTCGGAACCGGCTAAATATGGAACGTTCCTTTCTCGACGAGCTGGCTTAGTCGACGACATGGTCGAGATTTACTTTAAACGCCGGCTCGATTTCCGTGAACGGAGAGCGCTTAAAGCCCATCGAACGACGTCGTCAATTTCACGAAATTACTGCATAAAATCACACCGAATCGCATGCGATAACGTTACTTTTTATTCGCCCAAGGGAGCGAGCTTAGTAAATTACGTTCCTTCTTAACGTTTCCCTCTTCAAAACAAACCACGAATCGGTGATAATAATCGCGAGACTTCCTTCTTACTCTTTTTCTCCTTCTCTCTCTCTCTCTCTCTCTCTCTGTCTTTTTCTCCTTCTCCCTGCCTCTTTCTTTTTCTCAATCGTTTTTTGAAACACTCAAGTTATAATACATGCCATCATTAAATCGCTATCCACAAGGTGAAACGATTAAACTCCATTAATCTCGAACGTCCATCGAGATGTCTCATTTACCCCGAAAGAAACGGGGAAATACGATTTCAAATGGACATTTATCATCCCTTAGGTGAGCGAAAGGGAGAGCAATAGCAGCAACACCAACAAGAGCAGTAACGAGTCGTGCCGCGAGTCGTGCCGCGTTTCTCGAGCAATCGCGATCGAGGATCGACGTTTCGATCGCGATTCGTTCGTCCTCGTCGTGTCGGCCGCCGCCTTTTTTCCTCTCCCTTTCGAAGAGACCAACCACGCCTTGGCTTTCCATGTATGCGAGAGAACGCGTTAAGCTGGACGATTCATTATGCATAATATTCACCTGCTCCGCCGGATCGGTTGGCTGCGCACGAGCGACGAGCGACGGACGACGAGCCTTCTAAGAAGAGAGGAAGAGAGTAAGAGAGAAAGAGAGAGACAAAAAAAAGAGAAGAAGAAAAAACAGTGAGAGATAACTTCGAAGAAGGTGGAAGAAGAAAGGAGACTCACCACGGTGGTGCAATAACGTTGAATTCTTTACTGTCCCCCTTACGAAATAATTATGACAATGTAAGCGTAAATACCCGTTTAAGGTATCTACACCTGTGTATGAGAGATAAGGGAGAACCCTACACGCCCGAGATACTCGTTTCCTCGATGACGCTAATTGCAAGGTTAATCGTATCCACCTTTTCCCCGCCTCGTCGTCCAATCAGCCGTTCGAAGCGCACTCCTCTTAACTTTCTCGTTTATTTCTAATTTCATTCCTGCCTACCTATGCTATAAGACGTCAGTATTCCTACGATCTATCCTTCAAATTCGAAAATCACTTTCAATGATTTGATTTCTTACTTCTGTGATGTATTTAAATGCATATCTATTATAAAGTTCGCCCATTTAAACTATTATGAATAATCGCGTCATTTAATGAAAAAAGAAAAAAAAAACAAAGCGTTCGTTTTTTTTTCTTCTTCTCTCGTATATTAAATCCACGTCGATAATTCACGTTAATCTTATCGAAACACGTCAAAGATCACAGTCGATGAATGGTAAGATGATCGTAGCTTAAGATATACCTACGATCTTCCATTTTAATTACTAATTTCTTCCTAATTACAAGATTAATGATTCTCGGGTTTCATTCTCATTAATTACCTGTCCGTCCGTTCGTCCTTCCGTCCGTCCGTTCGTCCAACTTTTCCTCTCCCGACGAATGTCCTTTATTAAAAACCCGTTCGATATTAATTATGTATTTCTAAGAGCGATCCTTCTTGGATTTCATGAAAAACTAATAGATAACATTTTCTATTCACAACATTGAATGAGATGTCGTAAACGTGACTAGTGAAAATGATCGAAGGGAAGAGAGTTCAGCAGGTGTTTCACAAGTACTCCTACCAATCACCATTCTTAACCGGTATCGAATGGCAAGTGCCTACCTGTGAAGAAGGTTCCCTTAACTTTAAGGAATTATAATCCATTGTCTCTAGATCCATCGTCCGTCATTCTGACATAAGGAATCACCCACCTATCTCATTCGAAAGCATCTGCGAGCCGTAAATCGAAATAAATTTAAACCGTCCTTCGTTCGAACGTTTCGACGTACGCGTACATACGTAGAAAGGACGATCGAAATATTAAAGGTAGGCATTTAGCTAATCGATTCCAACCGTCATATGTAATCGTATCTACTACGAAATGAAAAGAACTTTAAAAAGACTAGATGATCTTTTCTTCCTTCTTTCCTTCTTTTCCCCACTCCAATCCCTCTTATCCATTTCCTTTTCTATTCGATAAAATTCGAATAGATAATTTGTCGAATATTCGCGCATACTAAGCGAGGAAATAAAAATGCTTGTAAATTCGCCTCGGGAGCCCGTATAGCGATCGGTAGTCTCGCAGTTACGGGTTAACGAACCGATCGTCCCGCGGGACCTGTCCCTCTTTCGCAACGTCGTCCCAGAGAGGACTGGAGTCCACTGGCGAGCGGCGCCATTATTAATATTTCATACGGTTTATGGGCCGCTGAGTGGCAGCGCCCGCTGTTCCTCCTTTTCTCTTTTACCTTCGCTTCTTCTTCTTCTTCTTCTTCTTCTCCTCCTCCTTCTTCTTCTTCTTCTTCTACTACACTACTACTACTACTACTACTACCTACTTCTCTTTCTCCTCCACCACGACGAACACGCACGTTTCCTTCTCATCTTCTTTTTCCCTTTACGTTTCTCTTCTTTTAAACGCGCGTCATTCGTACGCACCTCGACGTATCGTCCGTCTTTTTAAACCTCTGAACGAATTTTTGGACAGTGGTAGCTCTCCTGGGAATAGAAAAAGTGTAAACGTGCTCGATTCGAAAAGATTCGCCAAAAGAGATAACGAGACATATATCATTCGAGAGCTCTCTATTATCGATCTACCGCTTCTCCTTCTTAACTTTTCCATCTTAAAGTTTTTTTCCTTCGTCGATTATAAATATCCCAATATACATAATCGATTTCGAATAATGAAAGTAGACAAATAAAATTGTATACGAAGAAAGAGATAGATGATAGTAGATACGTATTACCAGGTGCCTTTCTCCGTTCGAAAGCACGATAACAGGAAACCTTAGCTTCTTAATCGAGAACCGTTCACTTCGCAAATAGGAATAAATCTCGCGATTATATCGATTATATCGCCAGAAGAGAGACGTTTTCACCAGTGGCGCGAGGTTGCTCTTCGTGCAAGTCATCCATGCTGTGTGTAGTAGAAATGATTTTTTTTCTTTCTTTCTTTCTTTATCTTTCTTTTTCTTTTTTTTTCTTTTTTTTTATTTCCTTCGTCGGGCGCCACAAGACATTTCTTCGGAGGGAAGAAAGGCGAACGGACTCTCTCGTTTCTTCTCTTTGTTGTCGTTGTCGTTGTCGTCGTCGGGCCGAGAAAGGATCAAGAGGCGCGAGAAAGCGCGTACGTGGAGAACGTGATTAACGCACCGGCAAGCAGCTTAATGCCCACTTTGTACATCGTCGTTCGTATGGGAAGCCAAATCCGGCGGAAGAAGAATGATCGTTAAATAAAATACGCGATCGTTATCACAAATCATACGGGAAACGACCAATCCAGTATAAGATCTTCATGAAAAGATATTTTTTCTCGGAATTGACGATAAAATCGCTTAGGTAAGATATTTTCGTTTCTCTTTCTCAACGAAAGGGAAAAGTAGAAAAAAAAGATGGACAATTGTACCCTAATCTATTCCACTCTACTATATTCCACTCTACTTTATTCTATGTGTAACTTACGATCGTCCACTCGCAATTTCCAAGATTCTTGAATTCCCGAACGACCGTAGGCACTGACCAAGCAGGATAAATACGAGAGAGGAAATAAAATCTCGTGTAGCGGCACGACCAAACGAACGTGGGTGATCTTTGTATCAATTAGGCAAGAGCGCAAACTGGCCGAGAGGCTCGCAAAATCGAAAATTTACATCTTCTTCGCGAACGACCAGCTCGTTAAAGCGTAAGAAGAGGTCCGTCGCTTTTTCGATCTTCGTCTTGCTCGAAACGAATCGAAGGGGAGGCGTCGTTCGAAAGAGGTCTATAAGAGGGAAGTGGCAAGAAGAGAAAATCAGAAGAATAAGATATATATGTGAGAGTATTCAACGTCATACATAAATACATATATGTATATACCTATACATATTTATATACATATGTAAGTACTTACATACGCGCATATGTACGCGCGTATGTAAGAAAGAAAGAGAGAGAGAGAGAGAGGAGGGGGGAGGTTCGTCCCATTTACATCGAAGGCGGCACGCGGAATGGCAGTCGGCGAGGAAGGCGAAGGCCGGCTGCGATAAATAACATAACTCCGCCCAAAATATAAATTGAACGCTACCGGCGTGTGGTCTCGTATTGGTGCCTCTTCTATATGCTCTCTCTCTCTCTCTCTTTCTCTCTTTCTCTCTCTCTCTCTCTCTCTCTCTCTCTCTCTCTCACAAACGCAATCACTTTTGCGATTCAGCAACGCCTACGGTGCACTCTCTCGTTGCTGAACTTTATAAGAGCATCGAGAGAGCTATAAACGACTAACGAGTTCGCATCTGCTCGGTTAAGACGAACGACGCTTTATTGCGCAGGACGACGTAAACGAAGCGCTTAAGAATCGATGCCTCTCTTCGATCATTTTCCTTCCTTCCCGATGATCGACCATACATAGCATCCGATCGCTTTGACGTATCAGCGTGGAAAGTGAACGCCATAGATACGATCTTTCGTCGCGATAAACGAAAGGGAAATATAGAACCTTGTAACTTTCCCCCTATATCTTCGACTTACAATTTATGAGAAGACGATCTAAAGAACCCTTTAATATCTTTTAAATCTTTTAAAAAAGGTGAGAAACAAACGAAAGGGAAGAAATAGATAAGATTTTTTTTTTTCATCGATGATGACTCCACGTTAAGATAAATCGGAAGAAATGAAGAGATCAATTAACATATATACCTGCACGTATAATATATACGCGTGTATACGTGTATATACCTATAAACATTTACTCGTATTCAAACTTCTCTGTTAAACGTCCTATGTATCCACGAGAATCGATAAGTGATTCCGCATTAAGATCTCGCTGGGCGTGGTGATAAATTACACGGTGACTTAGACGACGTCGGTAGCATGTACGAAAGAGAAAGAGGGAGAGAGAGACAGAGAGAGATAAAGAGAAATACAGAGAGACAGAGAGAGAAAGAGGAATAGAGAATAGCCGTCGGCGAAAAAGCGTTCGCGTAGAAACACGGCGTGTAAGAAGAGACCCGCCACCGCTGCTGCCGACTGGTAATTGGATAATCGATTCCTCCGTATTCCCCGCTTTCCAACTAGTTGCGTACCAAAGGAAATCTCCTGACTTAGCGGCAAGGAAGAACCTCGTGGAATAATTTCCTAATGTTCCTCAAGCTAAAACACGAACAACATTGCATAGGTTTAACTAAGTCAATCCAATTAAAAAAGATTCGTTACGCGTTATTATCTACGAAATTGACAAAATAAGGTTTAAAAAGCGACAATAAATAAATAAATAAATAAATAAATAAATAAATAAATAAACGAAGAAAATCAGGAATTATATTATAGATCTCGACCCTGATTGATCCTCGCGCACTTTTGCGCGATGACGACGAAACGATTATCACGGGGCTTTGTTCTCCGAACAAACACGGTATTATGACTCTCTGATTCGGTCCATGACTCGTCCGCATCTTACCTCCTCCACCGGTTAATTAATCCCAACGACGACGACGGGAAGAGAACGACGAAGGACAATATAAAGAAGTAAAAAATAGGGGAGTTTGCTTTGATGTAGAGAAGACGGACAGATAGACAGAGAGAGATAGAGAGATAGAGAGAAAGAGAGAGACAGAGTAACGGATACTTCGGACGTAGTCCATAGTCGCGGCTCATTAATAAATAAATTATCGAGGAAGGTCTCGCTGTATGGCTTCGTCATCGCGACAGCGCCAGGACGAAACTGACGTCGGCGATCTTAATACACGCGTTTAGTAGCAGGTGCATCTACGAGGGAACGTCCTGAGCTCGCGAGCGCACGAGCGAAAGAAAGAGAGGCCTCGAGACAAGCGGCAGGAGGTACCGGATGGAAGGTGGATTACGAGAGAGGAAGACGTAAGAAGCGCGGCCAACGGCGCCGGCGTAGCCACTACTTTCCTTTTAACCGATCGAGCAACGCCACCCGGAGCGAGACTCCTATCTCGACGTCTGCCGACACACATACGCGCGCACACACACACACACACACATATTTACATATATACATATACGCACAAAGGAATAAAATTATGTCAGAGGTTACAGTACCTTTTTATGAGTAAGACGGTTTACGTCGACTTAATCGATACTAAGGATTCATCGAATCGTTGTCCGTTCTTTTTCTTCTTTCTTCACTTGTATTTTTTCTTTTTCATCTAATTAACACTAACTCTTTTGACTTTGAGAAAATATATATAATTACAAATTAATTCGTAGAAAGAATATTTTTAGCTCGAATGAAACGAAAGATAGACAAAATTACTCTCTCGTCTAGCGACGTTGATTCTACTACGACCTTGCCGAGACTGATGACGAATTAAACGAAACGTAAACAAGGGAAGCAAAAAGGGAACGAGGGAAGACAATAGAAACGAGCACAGAGAAGTCACCTTCCTCATTTACGACGATATACATAATTACGATAAACATAAATACGTTCGAATATCTTCGCAGTATTTTTTTCTTTCTTCAGAAAGATTTTAGAAGGTAGACTTTAATTTAACGTACAGAAAACTCGATAGATAGATAGAATTCTAGTTTTCCCGTTGCGTACACTGTCGACCGCACGCTGTCCGCTCGCTGTCAACTTATACGCGAGCACGACGCAACCGCACGATGATTAATTGTTACAAATCTATAGTTTTTTCTTCCGCGGCGCTCCTCGCGACCGTTTCTATCTTTTCTCTCTCTCTCTCTCTCTCTCCTCTCTATCTCTCTGTCTCCGTCTATCTACCTATCTTTTCCTTCATTCAACTGGCCGACCTCCTTATACATATTATACTCTCCTCCCCTTAACACGCCGGGTCCCCTGCATCTTTTTCTTTCCTTCTCGATTTCCATTTTTATTGTCGATCCAGTTACCGTGCCGCCGGCCGATATTAATTATGGAAAACGTGTTCGCCGAGCGAAAGACAAAAAAATAAAGTTCCTCCATAATGAGTCGCGCGCGGTCGTGCCCACACCTAAACGCTCATCGACGCCGTTCGATCGCGATCCTCGTTCGAGAACGTTGCTCGTTGGGAGCCTCTCTACCCTCACGTTATTTTACTCATTCAGATAATATCTACGGAACGCGTCCGAAAGATGACGGAGAGGAGAAAGAAAAAGGGAGAGAGAACAATCTTCTTTTTCTTTTTTCTTTCTCTCTCTCTCTCTCTCTCTCTCTCTCTCTCTCTCTCTCTCTCTCTCTCTCGCTCGCTCGCTCGCTCGCTCTTTTTCTTCTCTATCCTCTTCGTGTAGGTGGTCGACTTAATGGGAACTAAAGCGATGCGCTTAAAACGGCTATGGAGGTATCTGGCGAAGGTGCAACGAGAGGTTTTCAATTTAGAGCACCTGCCGTCAAATTGTTCGCGAACGCTATAGCTATCGATCGAGAGTGTGTGCGCCGGTAAATCGATCTCGCTCGGCAACAGTTATACTTACAGGATATAAAGAGGGAGGAATCGTTTCATAACGGAATTAAAATCGTGGAAAATGATTATGATCTGGATGATGTTAATAAAAATAAATGATGATTGAAAAGATCAACGGTTAGGAATATTATTATCGATAAACTTTCCGGATATTTCTCGTAACATTTAGCAATCGGCGGGCGTAAAAATGTCGAACGGGAAACGAAGCCGCGGCTAAACGAATCTACGGCGCGTGCTGCGCTCGAGAGAAAACGTTTATTATAGTTAGACGCGTGCGTGTAGCTTATGTATGTGCGTAGCCTATTAAGTTCCGTGTAAACGCCTTGCTCCGGTGCGTAGATCGACGTTCAACTACCCGCAGGATTACTATATCTGGAACGATGAAAATATAAAAGCAAGAGCATGTGCCACCGCAAGAAACGTTCATTCCACCTTTACACCGTGTCGAATTGGGATCATGCAAACTGGATATTTAATTAACGCCGGTAAATCAGCGCGTTATGAAAGCAGCTGCTCGTTAAATACGAATGCATTTCGACTAACTAAAAAGGACGTCACGCGACCGAGACAACGTGTATCCTTCGACGAACAAGTTCAATTTCAAATTAGTCAAGTTTTAACATCCCTTTCTTCTTATTTTTCGCACTTTCGATGGAATCTGACCTTGAGCTTTCGCTGCTTCTCCATTTTAATGCAACTACGGTTACGGTCTCTTTCTGTGTTCAACAAAATTTCACATTATCGACGATACCGTGATACCTTACGATCAATTACGAGATATAAGATAAATGTTACGATAAATTCCACAGTCTTCCGACTGTAATATCCTTCGTACTTACTAAATTTCCCAAAGTTGTAATAATAAAAATATAAAATCGACGAAACTTCGATTGTGTCACGTATATCTGTTTCATAAGAAGGATAAACGTAATAGTATCGTATATAAAAATCACAAAAGTACATAGACGATCGAACAACACGCGTCCACCATCCATAAGTCCAGAGAGGACATTAACGAGAATCGTTCGCGATCACCGTTGGCAGAAACGGTAACGGTAATTACATTGACTGCGCGCCGTATGTAAGTTTCAATGAATTCCACTCGGCAATAAACTTGCGTTAATACGGGACTAACAGCTCGCTATTTTAATTAACGAGTATCGCGCGGCCTCGAAGGACCTATCCGTTCTCGATGCGAGTCGCGCTCGCGAACACGACGACATGTATATACGCAAATCGTAACGACGTCGATTCTAGCTGTCCGATCGAAACGGTACCACGTTTCAGCGACTATCAACGTGACTATTGCGTCTACAAACTTTGTATGTAAATTCACGTCGGTGTCTTAACAAAATTTTATCAGATTATAACAGAGAAGTTTAGAAAAAATATGTTATATACATATGTACTCCTGATAAATTATAAACTGATGTCTGATCAAAACTTCCTCGTTTCACGTATTTGTCATTTGTTACAAGTATCTGCCAATATAAATACTTACTTACTTACTTATCTATGGGCATCATTAAATCCATTATGAATTATAGAAGTGATTAGTAGGATAATATTTAAGTTCAATCATTTGATAAATATATTGATAAATATATTCTAATCAATATTGATTTTCAAGATCTTACCACAGGTGGTGGTTACTAAATCCAGAGAGATAATTGTTCGTAGGAAGTTAGCTATTAATTATAAGTAATCGAAGCTATAAGTCTGTCTCTTGATTTTCTCTTAGTACTAATTTCCGCTGATCAATCGAATAAGATAAAATCGTGCGGATAAAATAATGTATCGATAATCTTAATTATCTTAAAAAAAAAAAAAACAAAACAAAAAAAAATATATGTATCTTAACTTTGTAAATATATCAAGCAACTATCTGGATTATCAAGATGATTAGTTTCATATATACTACCGTTTTCACTAATTAAACAAATCATCTCACTCTTTCGATAATACTTTTAAAGGAAATGATACGTGGCAACAATCAATCGTTCTTAAAAATGGTCGATAATTTTTTTACTTTTCAGAATGCAAAGAACGAAGGAATTTAGATTACATTCGTATTTTTGTAATCGTTATATTTATATTCACAAAAAGGAAAGAACATTTTCCTTTCATTTAGTTTCGTGGAATCGTTAAAAGTCGTTTGTTAAGGGACGGTACGTAGATCGTCGTAGTTTCATAGGAACGACGAGTTTCCTGTAAGAATAGGTCTTAGCGGCAAATCGTCGAGAGAAACAAGAAGCCCAATCATCGTATCTTACTTAGACTAACGTATGGAAATTGATACCGTACGTGAATGTTAACTCAACGAGAGGAATGTGCTCAGTGAATCTGCGGTATATTGCAAACAAGTTGGTACTATCGCTTTACTTCGATCGAACCTTTTGAACTTTACCGACATCGACGTGTTACAATAATACCAAAGTTACTTTACTTATAATCCCTCGTTCTCGATAATCAATCAACAACGAGAATGTTTAATGAATTTGCAAGTGATCGTTGAAATTAGAAAACGTGTGACGAATTCACTTAGTAAATTAATATATAACATTACAAACGGGAATTTAATCTCTCATTCTCAGTAATCAATCAATATGGAGAATGTTTACTGAATTTACGAATGAACGTTGCCATCATAATAATAAACGTTATTTATTGTGACGAATGTATTTATTATAATAATATATAACAAAAGGATTTATAGCTTTGAGAATTATTTATAGCACAGATTACATAGTAAAATTTGAAAAGTTTATTTATTCAATTGGCCCTGTATTTCATTTTTATTTTTATCAGTTTTAATGACATTGCTAGTAATGAATTAACAAGTTTTGTTTTATTGGTTGATATTTATATGCGATACTTTTTTACGTAATTAAATACGAATTATTTTTATTAATATTATTGTATGTATATAAGTATTATTCCCGAAAATATATAACTGTATAATACGATACGCGTTTCACGAAGTATGTACGTTGAACAAACCAAATGAGACAGCATGATATATAAAAGCACGCACCCCTCGTTGCTTTTATAGTCATAGTACAATAAAAGGACAAACTACGACAAAACGCATTACATTGTACGACGCTTGACCAGTTCACTCTGACGATCGTTTATCAAACTAAGACTACCCGTGTCTAAACATTACGTGGGGGTGTTTCCAAATGTGTTTGCGTGTTTTGTACTAACGCGATGAAAGAAACTTTTACCAGGTGTGTCTCTGTAAACAAAATGTGTCTTCTGGCGGTGGACAATCGAAGGAAGGAGAACTTTGAAAACTTTTACAACGGCATTTCGAAACGTGAGTTAACTAACACAAAAATATCTTACATATATAGAGATCAAAAACCGTAAGAATAAAATTATTTTATTTCTATTGAGAATTTAATATCCTTTTTTTTTTTATACGTATGTACATCGTTGTACGTTTAATCGTCAAAGAGAAATTTTTATTTTAACCAGACAGAGAAACAAAATGATAATATACAAGTTTTAATCGAATTTCAAATTAAATTGCAAATGAAATAAAAATTATCCGTTGCTTAGAAAGAGAGAAAGATATATAGGTAAAGAAGGTGTGATATATCGAGATAAAGATCAGCAAAGAAAAGTTAACTTGTCGTCCTTTTGAGGGTAACACGAGCCTCTGGGGAGCCGAAAGTTCTGTCATTCGTTTTCGGATGACAGCGGCCCGATCGTCGTTCGATACGATCGGGTCAAGATCAGAATGAGAAAAAAAAGAGAGAGAGAGAAAGAAAGCTACGGAAGGTGCGTGAGAAAGAAGGAGAGAGGAAAGTGACCACGCTGCCAAGAGCAAAATCGAAACGCAGCTGCAGCCGATCGTTGCCACCTCCTCCTTCCTTCTCTCACAGGTCGGCGCGTGCCATCCCCCTTGCATCGAATCTTCCCTTCTTTTTCCATCGTTTTTTCTTTTTTCTTCTTTTTTTCTTTATTTTTCTTTCTTTTCTCGCTTTCTAAAGGGGCTCCAGGTAGGATACGTTACTGCTCTTATTGCGCAACGTACGTTCCACGTTACCTGCTTTCTTAGAATAAAAGAGACATTGTTAAATATATTTTTTTCTTCCTTTCTTTCCTTTCTTCCTTTTTTATTTTACTTTTTTTTTATCTCTTTTCATGATAGTTATTGATAATTTTTTATATTTGTACGGAAATTCTTAAATTATCGACTTTGAAGAAACTACACATATTGAAAAATCAGAATTAATTGAAACTTGTCAATTCATTGTAAAATGAAAACTAATCACTTAAGAATACTTCTCTCTCTCTCTCTTTCTCTTTTTCTCTCTCCCTCCCTCTGTTAAATGAATTATTATCAAAGAGATTTATTTTTCTTGAATCATTTATCATCGTTTCTCGCTTTCGTTGGACGCGTGCTAAAGTCTGAGATTTGCTCAACCGATTGAACAAGACGAAGAGATATAAAATAGACAGTAGTGTGACTAGGTAGGAAAGGAGAGGAAAGGAGGGATAGATAGAACAGCTGACGACGCATCGAATCACGTCGCACGTTCCTCAAGGTGCGTTCGCCAACGGTTCACCTTCGAATTTTGCGTATAAAAGAATCTTGTCCCGTGCCTTCCTTCCTTCCTTCCTTCCTTCCTTTCAGACGTTATTATATTCTCTAAGCTGTCTACTCATAAGAGCCGGAATATCGGTTGAACCGAAAGAGGATTCCCTTCGTTGATATCTCGAAGGGGAGAAACAAGAATCACTGAAGATTTCACGTTCACGTGCCAAGGTAAAAGCTTCAAGAGACCTTCGACCTAACGAATCGGCATTTTTTCTTTTTTATCCGTTGTAAAACTTGCGAACAATAGAAGGACCAGTAGCACGGTCGAAAAATATTGTAATCGTTTAAAGTTCGTATATTTTCAATCAACGTATTCCAATTCATGTATGGAAAATTTCTTTTAAATTCAAGTACGACGTTAAAGGTATCTATTTAGTTTGGACAAGTACATTCGTCTCAAAAGATAATTAATATCAAGAGAATTTCGTTGGTGAAAAGAGAGAAAAGTTTGACGAAAGTTAAACGATTAAAGTCTTTCTCGATGCGATAATCACCGAGGTCATTAGTGCTCGACTTCGAAATTAACCGGGCATGTTTTAACCATTCCTTTCGCGGCACGAGCACTCGTGTAATTACCGGACAGTCTCTAAGAAGTTGAATTTGGAATCAGAAAGGAGAGTGTCCATGTTCGAAGGGTTTCGCGAGGGTAATGGTCACGCAACTTCTTGGATCTTCGATTAATGGGAACATAGTAGTCCTAAATATCCACGTTGGATAGAATTAAACGAACCGCCTCGGTGGCACCAGCTCGGTATAACCTATGCCAATCAAATTTATTGCACGACGCGGCCGCTAACGAGAAGGAAAGAGGGACAGGAAGAGAGAAACGAGTGGAAGAGATAAAGACTAGGCGTGTTCGAAATGCTCGCGCATAACTGGATAAGATACGAGGTTAAAGCGAACAGGTAGACTTCGATGGAGAAAGGAGAGAGACGGTAAATATATGGAGGAAGGAACGGGAGAGAGAAAGAGAGTACGAGAGAAAGAGAAGCCGATTTAATTTTCATCAAGAAATGCTCCGCCGTGTTACGCCTTTACCAACATTGTTTTACTTTATATATATATATATATATATATATATATATATATATATATATATAGTGATTATTTTAATGTCGTCATGATTCTTGCACAAGAGCCGTACGGATAAACTTTATTACGGACAACTTACGGACGAGTATCGATGATTATCGTGACTCTGGCTCGTAATAAAGCCCACTACACCACCGTTCTCCTATGGTCCGGGACTCTGTACTTTATCAACTTCGAGTCAACCAAACACCTCGTTAGCCGATTCGAGCAATATCGATTAAAGCATTTTATTTATCCTTAACGCGCGAACCGTTCCGTAGTCGAAGCTGATCTCTCTTAGCCCGGTGAATGAATTCTATCGATCGGTAATCGATCCTCGAGGCCTTCGTAGTCGATTCGACCGTAACGACGAATCTAAAATTCCAATAACTCTTTCGTACGTCGTCGTCGACGACGACGAACGATCTCTATTCGCCTTAGCTAACTCGCTATTACGAATGTAATAATCGAGAATATTTTTTGTTCGCCTCGATCGAAGAGAATAAATTTCTTTGAACATTTCGCTCGATCGAGTGTGTTCCACTTTTCTCTCGTAGTAACAACTATCACGAGAGGACTCGCGCACGAGACCACCGTCGAATTACATCGCGCTCCCACATATATTTTCCGTTTGAATATTATTATCATACGTAAATGAAATATGTGCCGCGAGAAACCTGCAGGGTTAGGTACGAAAGAAACGAACGATCTTTCCATTCCCTCCCGCTGCTTTCCTCTTTAGAAGATCCCACCCCATCTGCCACGTAAACGTGCTCGTTACAAAAATCGATCGTGCAGGTACAAAGCAGATGCGCCCTACGGATGAGCTACGAGAACGTTGAACGCGTAAAAAGGGGATGTCTTGATTTTCGTTTGAAATCAGGCACCACCGGCAAGTCTCTTTTAGCATAACCTACCTACCTACCTACCTACATGCTTATTCATTGCTCATAAACGTATCTCGGCATTTAAACCAAGCATCTAATTCTTAGAGATTTCATTTAAAAGAGGAGAAAAAGAAAAAAGAGAAAAGAAAAAAGGATCTCTCATAAATGAACAACTCATTGCTCCATTCGAAATAATTACGAATGATCAAAAGAACTTCCGCATTGATAAACTTTTAAACCTGCGAAACTCACCTCTCTCTCTCTTCTCTTCCATTAAGATTCCTCATCCTTCCTCAATAATTTCTCATTGTGAAAAAGCAACTACGCTCGATTTCCTGCTATTCCGTTCGAGGAGAAAGAGGAAGAGAGAAAGAGAGAAATCCTACCGCATATCGTACGTTGTTCGAACACCCTCGAAAAGTTATCGACTGCACGCTGCGTTACGGCGTTAAGGCCGCGTCCGCGATACCCCGTTTATAACCGTCCAATCAGATCGGGATATTATCTCGGCAATATACAGCATCGAAGAGCGCCGATTGGAGCAAGCCCACGCATGGTCGTCTCATATGCATATCTGCACGCTTAATAGTTAATGGTCCGCCTCGTTGTGTGTAGCATCGTGGTAACACTTCCCACCCTTTTGCCGACTCTCTCGTCTTTCTCCTTGTCTCTTTCTTTCTCGACGAATGAACGAACGAACGAACGAACGAACGAACGGACGAGATCGATATAATCGGAGCTCTTCCTATCGGTTGGACCACCGTGGCATCGCCATTAACTTCATTACGCGTATATTCCTAAACGCCAGATACGTTCTCAAAACGATTGAAACGAATTTTCTTAATTATTATTAAACTAACTTCCTCGACTATGTTGATATCTTGACTGTGTTTACATTTAGACAGGCTTATCGTCGGACTTTGTTTTCAGGGCAAGTCTAATCGAGCGATATTACGTTTATCTGTACGTTTGTGTTTACTTATGAATATATGTACAACATTTGCGAGAATATGTAATATCTAGATGTATGCTAAGCAGTATTATTTTAAATCGTAGGGAAATTTGGGAAAAGAGAAATTTGGGAAATTGAGAAATGTTTTTACGAAGAGAGTCGTGTTTGAAGGGTTCAAATTTATGGAAGGATTAATCCTCTTGTGTGACTACCAGTACGTCCAGTCGATCAAGGCTTAAGGTATACCATTAACACCGGTTAGTCCCATACAAGAGTACCAAGCTCTCTCTTTCTCTTCTCCTCGTCGTTGATTCGAACAAAGAGAACGGTCGAGGAGAAAGAAAAGAAGAAAAAGATATATGTAGAATGGCGGGATACGAGAATGAATGGCATAGGGGTACGCAATGAAGTTCATTCACTTCTGTGGAAGCTAAGAGTGACTCAGAATCGAGTCGATATCGGCTCGAAGAAGCCGACTCTCCACTTGAATACGATAGAATACCACGAAGGAGAGTAAGGCAATCTTGTCCTGTGCGTTTCTCGCACTGAGAAGAATTAACGAGCCAAAAGAGAGCGAGAGTCGGATCCCAATGCGGCTCGATCTTCTCTTCGTGTGGCGTTGAGTGGCCTAATTTTAGCTCGATTCCCGACTTAGTAAAATATCTGCGAACACAATCGCTCGTCTCGGTAGCATCGCTCAACGTCCAACGTTACAAGGCCCGATGGCTACAACACCTTCTTCCGTTGTCACCAATGGAAGGGGCTTCGTTCGTTGAACGAGGACGATTGCATAAGATCGTGCCCTGAAGCGACCCACGTTTCGTTTCAACTTTTTAGGGGAGAAGGGTTTGGCTAAAAAAAAAGAGAAGAAAGAGAATAGAAAAAGAAGAAAGGGAATAGTAAAAAGATTTGGAAATTGTTTAACGTCAGATTTTAAAGGAAGATAAAGAAATTTCTATATATTTTGTCTAACGAGAAAAACCACTTTTGATTCGAACACGCGCGATACGCGTAGCTTTACACACACACTCACTCACTCACAAACATACGTGCGATTTGTCTGATTTTATCTGCTCGTAAGATAGAATTTATTCGGTGCGTCTTTAAACGTTAGCTTTACCCCAGCACTCGCATATAATTCCTAGGGGATATTCTCATTATTCTCAGGCAATTATAATCCTCGATCCACCGGGACACACTCGAGGCTATATTAATTCCTCGGCGACGCCGTCTGAGAATGCTTACGAATTAGTCGAGGCCACTGGACTCCGTACCAGTCACAAATTTTCGCCGATGAAAATGTACATTCTTCCGTAATGTTCCAGCGTGCTGGCTCGCCAGAGGACAACGAATGATTTAAGTACATTTTCCTTCCATCTCTTACCTCTTCCTATTTTAGCGCCCTTAATGCGTCTTCCCTTTCTTTGCGCCCTCGCTTCTCATCCTTCTCATCCTCCTCCTCCACCTCCTTCTTCTTCTTCGTTTCGTACGATAATTACTCTTCCACGAAAGCAAGTCACGCATTAAGCGACTGCATTTCGTAGAAAACAAAAGACATCGTACATACGTAGTAGATACACCGATAAACTATCAAGATAAAAGATTTAGATCGAATCACCATGTTTCTAATGGAATCTAAAACGACTTAAAAGCAAACAAGATTCGAAAAATGTATCTTCGTCGGATGTCGCCAGGACGTTATCGTTCGTCCTTCGCACGGCCTACGCGCGAGGACGAATACGTTCTGGTCTGCTCGCAATTGGATGACTATCCACTTTCATCTCGTGAAAGAGCGGATCTCCCTGTGTCCCCCTTTTTCTGTATAACTACAATGAACGAACCGTAGGTAGAGACGTTCGTTAAAAATAATCTTTCCTGCAAAATATACAGTGTGACTCGACGACGACGAAGGAATATTTAACTCACGTTTCTTCGTTCCTAACGAACTTACATAGTTATCTTAGACAATGGAAATTATACGAAAGATTTTATTATCAATGACGGGCGGAGGAATCTATAAAGTAGAATAAGTTGACGATGAGAGTCACTGCGTGCCGATGGAAGTCACTAGTATATAGCGAGCCGAGAATATTGCGCTCCTGTCGCCTCTAATGTTCTAACGAACCGTATATATTAAAATGATGCCACACGCTAGAACGAGTCGCATGCAACCGGTGCATCACATAGCCGGACGCGAACGCCTTCGTTGAGAAGGCATCGAACCGAGAGAGAAAGAGAATGAAAGAGAAAGAGGAGAAAGCAAAGAGATCGTCGCAAAATCCGGAGAATAGTTTGCGCCGTCGATCAGCGAGCGTGATCCCTAGATCCCGGCTTAAACTAAAATTGCTGTTCGACTAAATATGCGCGCCCGCGCGCATTCACTCTATCTCTTTCCCCTTTTCTTTTTCTCTCTCTTTTTCTTTCTCTCTCTCTCTCTCTTTCTCTCTACCTCTCTCCCTTTCTCTTTCCCGCAGAATTTCGTCGAGTTTACACGGAACAGATGACTTACACACGTTGATACAACTGTTTTAAAGTTATGCCAGTGGCCTCTCCGTGGTCTGTCGCTGAATCCGTCTCGGTCCCATGACAAATCCGTCGACGTGTTTATGCTCTTCTCCATAATTTTTGAATACGACTTCGACGATAGAAATTTTCGAGCCATTAACTAGCTGTAGGTAGGTAGATAGGTAGATGTCTGCTTCTAGAGCTATCAGAGGAAAGGCGGAAGTCCAAGAGGAAGAAATAGAGGAACGAAAGAAGAAAAGAGAGAGAAGACAGGACGAAACAGAGTATATACAAGGATACTCGTACATCCTCGGTTGCAGGTTGCAAGGAGATATTAGTAGGAGGCGCGCGGAGAAGTAGTAAGTGAGCGAGGTCCGATATTAATCTACATCCAGTGCCGCGGCGAGGGACGGTCGGGCATTCATCATCTTTATTTTAACCACACGACCAGACCAGGCGGTATATCCGACTGCGATCTGCACTAATAACATTCGCGTTATGAATGGCGCGCGCGATCTCTGAAACACCGCGAGCATTAATTCGCCGGGCGAAGGTGCATCGAAAATTGCAGGCGGACGCCCGTACTACCGACCACCTCCCTCCCTTTTTCTCTCTCTCTCTCTTTCTTCCTCTCTCTCTCTCTCTCTCTCTCTCTCTCTCTCTCTCTCTCTCTCTCTCTCTTTCTCCTCGTCTCCTCTACTCTCCGTTCGACCGTGCTGGGAAAGCAAAAAAGATCCGACAGATCCAACGGAGGATGACGACCTGAATCCTTAGAAAATCCTATTCATACTTTTTCTCTATTATATTTTTAATCTAGCAATAAAGATTGATCGGGAAAAAGCGGAAATAGTACTTCGAATTGGTCTAAATCAATAGAGTTTCTATCTTAAGCTCGGATCGAAACACCTTCGAATCTCGAACTAGTAGCTGCCGTTGGCTCCTTCGAACGCGAGCAATCCGCGAGTCATTAATCTGCCGTTATCCGGCAGATACATCGGCTTCGATAGAAATTTCCACGAGCACCGGTGTAACCGGCGACTTCAGACGCCGCTAGGATAAATCGCTTTCTTGAAAATAGACGCGAGGGAAGAGGATGCCCAGCTGATAACGGCTCGTATTCGAATTTTTCGGTGGCCGTCGCTCCATGAACCCTATCACCGATTTTATCTGCACTCATTACGGACTCGTTTGCCTTCTTATGAGAATACGTGTGTATGTTTGTACGTATGTATGCATGTATGTACGTAAGTACTTACTTATATCTTTTCTTCGTTTCTAGATTTTCTCTCTGTTCGGTGATACGTTTCCTTTCCGATTCAGACGTATGATTAATCTCTAGAAAATTCTTTAATCTCTCCGTCTCTCTCTCTCTCTCTCTCTTTTTCTTTCTTTCTTTTTCTTTATTTATTTCATTACTATAATCCTGAAAGGATACATGAGTATAGGCTTAAAAGTTTTCTAATAGTAGTTATATTAATCGGTAGTTGCTCGTATACGCTTATCGATTTTACATTTGTATTATCAAAATACCTCTCGCCGTAACCAGATCATCGATCATTTCTATCTTTCTTTATGTGTAATCGTACGAATACGTTCTCCTACACTTCAAAATTTAAGCCAGACAAAAAGTTCGTTGCACGATAATCATCTAAGTATGTAATTTCTTACTCCTGTGTGTTAAATATCCTCTGAGAAATAGAGATCAACTGATCTATATAGATATAGTGGAAATCAATAATTATTTTGTATCTAAATCGTTCGATCGAAAACGTACTATTACGACTACTTACAACGCACCAACATTCGAATAAATCACTTTCCTCGGTATCATTTATTACGTGGCCATGTAGAACAAAACGGAATAAGAGCTTTCAAAAGAGGAGAGATGGTACTCGGTCGACTTCTACAATCAAAATAAATGAAGTATCTGTATCATTGTTTATTTTTCGAAACATACACATAACACGAAACAATATACACATATATAATGTTTTCAACGGCAGCAAGGAAGTCAATTTGACCTTAGGAAGAAACAATGTAAAGCTTGAAAGACAATGTTACCAAGAGTGTAGGCGAAAAGAAAACAAAACAAGATAACAAAGTAAGATTTCAAAAGAGTAGTCAAAGTGAAAAGAGAAAGAAAAAGAGAAAGAGAGAGAAAGAAAGAAAGAAAGAAAAAAAGAAAGAAAGAAAGAGAGAGAAAGAGAGACAGAGAGAGTGAGTGAGTGAGAGTTACTCAGTAGCGGCTCAACGAGCGCAGCTAAATTAGTCCACAGAAAATCGCGCGATCTATTCTGCCCCGCAGGGCTTTCTTTCCTCGCACCGTGTCGTGTCCCGAAATAATTGGCAAAAGAAAGCCCTGAACTACCTACCATTCCCGACGTACAATGTGAATTATTCGAGTTGGCGGTGTAGGGAACAGCACGTATGTTACGTCGTCACCACCATCCTCCTCCTCCTCCTCCTCCTCCTCCTCCTCCACCTCCTTCTTCTCCTCCTCCTCCTCCTCCGCCTTCCTTCTTCTATCTCTCTTTCATTCTACTCTTAAGTACGTCGATGCTCTTAATATTTTTTTTCTTTTCTTTTTTTCTTTCCTCAAACGATAGTTCTTCTATAAGATATATATGTGTGTATGTATGTATATATATTTTTACTTTCAAAGAAATGATCAATCGTAAGCGATACTAAATGAACTCGTATCATAGAAATATAATATAAAAAGGGATGAAATTATTAAAGGTACGTGTTAACATTGACAATATTAAAGAGATGGGATCGGAATGTAATTGGTTTGAATGATAAGTAATTACGAGGACGATTCAATCCGTTAGTCTTAGAAGGCCTTAAAATACAAGCGATATATGAGACGGTTAGAGGTGGAACAACGGCGATAGGGAAGATGCAGAGGAAAGAATGGAGCTAAAGAAGAAGAGAAGTAGAGAATGAAGAGAAAGGTGGATGAGATCAGAAGGCGGTAACGCACGCGCTCCTGCTCGAAAGCTCGAATACTCTTCCTTTTTGCTACGGAGGGATCGTGCCGTGCGACCATTGTGAAAGCCCTCACCTTACGTATTATATGCCGGGCTACGAGATAACTTACTCTATCCCGTGCGCTGTATAAATTGCAGGCAAATAATAGTGCCGGTAGAATGCCGCGTGCTGCCATATAACCTCCCTCCTCTCTCCACCCTTCATTTTATTCTCCATTGCTTTACTTTCATATTTACGTGTTGTAAGCATGTGCACAGAGAGATGTATTAATGACGTCTGCTGGGATTAACTCTATCGGTTTACCGAGTTTTCTTTTCTCTTTTTTTGTTTCCTTTTCCTTTTATTCATTCCTTCGTTTTCATTCTAGATAATGAAAGTATCGTCATTCATGATAATATTTATAGAGTAATTTTTCAGATAGTTCTTTTTACCTTTCTTCTTTTTTTTTTGAGATTATCTATATATCGTTAAATTTGAAGACACGTTCTTCTCGAAAATTTAATCGCTTTAGATAAGTATAATATATCAAGACTACTTTTCTTATTTGAGAATTCGCGCTTAGACGTTTGAAGGAACGATCGATTTTCTCGAAGCCACGTGATCGCGATATAGACGGCACTTTTGCGAGGGAAGATGGTAGTCAGATCGAAATAGATCGTCTCGCGACGATCCACGCAGTCACACTGCTCGTAGTTAATCGCCTGGTCTTCGACGCAATTATCCCAAGTGGTCGCAAGATCGGTGAGCGCGATCCGTACGGAGGCGTACGTAGCCAGCCCTCTTTCTTCCCTCTCTCTCTCTCTCTCTCTCTCTCTCTCTCTCTATCTCGAAGATTTCTATTCATAATTTTTATATTTGGAAAATCATTCGATAATTCACCTCGTCTCGTTTCAATTTCTTATTATCACGATAGTTAAATCAAATACGTATATCCTTGAGTCAAGCTATTAATGGAAAATAATCGATGATCCCATAATTTCAAAAAAAAAATAGAACATTGATAATAATCAAATTTTATCGAAACGAATTAATCTCTCTCTCTCTGAAGCATTTTTCGTAGCCCCGAATGGTGCCCGATATGAATATTAACTAAAACCCAAATAGCATGACATTGAATTAGTATCGATTACATAAGTAATAGACCGTTCTATAGATTTCCAATTGTGCTGAATCCATTAGTGCGAGAATATAATTCGAATACGCGTCACTCCTTATATATTACCCTCCTGCGTATTGCCAGGTCATTGTAAAAGGATGAGAGCTTCGTACGAGTAATTCGTTCGGGCAAAGAATTTCTAAAGGTCCAAGCGTGAAAATAATAAATGATCATCATTTATATAACAAATGTTAGTCTCTATCGATGCATATTGGCTTAAAGTGAATTTAATTATCATTAAATAGTCACATACTTGATGATTTCAACCAAATACCAGGTACCCATTACTATATTAATTATTGTATGTCAAACGTTATAAATCTTCTCCTCTACACCAATTTATCAATATAATCGCTTCAGAAAGAGAGAGAGATCTTCCTAGTGATTCACTCAAGAAGCTTCATCTAAGGTAAATAAGTAGATCGAAGAATGTAAACAAAGTCGTCGAGAATTGATTTAAGAGGTCGTTTTTCGAGGAGGTTTAATTCGATTAAACTAATAACTCAAAGCGATAAGGACGAGTCGGAGCCAATCTTGGGAGCGTTTTAACGATTTTATCTACAGGAGTCTGGCAGACAAATCTGATGGGCAGACGCCTCCGCACAGAGGAAGAAGAAAAGTGGGTGTGCGTCGGAGTGAAAATGCGCCATTGTTTAGTCTCTGAACTGTCCGCCTCTTCTTAGCCGCTCGTCTTCCTCTTCTCTTTTCCTCTTTCTCATCCACCTCTTCTCCTTTCTCTTCTTCTCGTTTCCTCTTTCTTGTTCTCCTTCTTCTCCTTCTCCTCTTTCTACCTTTGTCACCGTGAAAAAGAAGAAAGAGATGGTACTCGCTAATTTCGCGTCCTCGTGCTCCATTTGTTAATTCGGATGCGTCCACTCGCGCTTTTACAATACGAAAGAGTCGAGCTCTCGAAACTCCTTTGCTTTTGCCATCAGGACAGTATTATGACTACACGGTTAATGAATGCTCCGGATTATGCGCCCGCGTGCCGCCGACTTCTTAACTCCCTTTCTCTCTTTCTCTCTCTCTCTCTCTCTCTCCTTCTCCCTCCCTCTCTTTCTTCACGCTTACCGCCTTTGACCGGGAAATATAATCGGTCGGACCACTTTGTGGGAGGCACGGCGATCGCACCAAATGTGAGAGCTAACAAATACCGAGAATCGCTCGTGCCGACGAAAGGAAAACTAATGGATCCGTTGATCTCGTGTTTCTTCGATCCTAAGAACGAAATTAACAAAAAGAAAGAAAAATTGAATAAATAATATATACATATGTAAATATGTGTATTAAGTAAATGGTGTGTGTATGTATATATGTATACGTATATGTATGTATGTACATTAGCATCGACTCCACAGCTTTTGTCGCTTCTTCTATTATTTCGTCGATTAATCCGTTAGAAAGTAACACAGAGTTTCTCGTAGGACCGTCTAAAGTAGGAAGATAGTAAAAGTAACCATCGCACATCAATTCGCGTTATTTTATCGCTGACATTTGTCTTCGTGGTACTATTGTGGGACCGAAGTGCCGTTCTTGTCTCTTCGTACCATGGCCCGAATGAAGGAAATAACGGATGGAAATATATTCCGTAAGTCGGCCGAGTTAAATCGGATTCGATGTCCCATTCGACGATAACGATTACGATAATTCATTAATTAAAAGAAGGGTTCCAATAAATAGAAAAATTCTTTCTATCATTGGCTACTCCAACGTATTTCTGGGTTGCTTGGCTACTACGAATTGGTTAGCTATATACATAGTCAGTCCACACAGTCTAAATCGCATTTCATCTAAACCATTCCACTTTCTAAGCGCATTTAGTGTACTACCAACGGAATAAAATAGACATTCCTACCTCGGCCGAACGTAAATTGCGTGTCTTAGTCATACCGCGCCCCCGTTACAAAGGATACTAAAGCCGTACATTAATCAAACCGAACCACGAACGTGGCGGCATGGATAAAGGCGTTAATTAAGATTTCTGACACTAACTGCGGAAAGATAAGGCTCTTGTCTTCATTACCCACCGTAGTTTCTCATAAATATAGATTTCTTCTTTGCAACTTAATGGAATACTTTTTAATTCATTTTCAACCAATCAAAAAAAGCTTCTTCTTTCGATTATCTCGAACATTGAGAAACGTATATATCGTTAACGTTGATCGTATTAACATCGACGTTTAAACGAATAAAGTCAGAAGCGTAAATTCACTTTGTCGTTGCGAATGTGTCAATTTTAATTCGATTAAGTATACAACCGCACTAAATAGTCGTATCTTCCACGAGAGAGGCGAAGAAAGTAACGCCCCTCGTGCTTTGCACCCTAGTGAAAAGCGCGAGATACTCCTCGCGTAGATGCGACGGTGCGCGCGTATCCGATGCGAGTCGCGTTGGTATCGCACGCCCAATGCGACTTAGTTCGAGCGTGCATAATGCGTTAGTGCTAAATTTACGTTCTACCGACGCGCATCTAGACGTACGTGGGAGGAGTTCCACCTCGGTTCCTCTCGTTCCTTCTCGCACTCTATCGGATCTTCTCTATCTCTTTCTGCTTCTCTATCTCTCTCTGTTTCTCTATCTGTCTGTCTTTCTCTCTCTCTCTTTCTCTCTCTCTCTCTCTCGATCTTGTCTTTCGCCCCTCTTACGCAAGCCGACGTCGGTGTTGCCACTTGACTGGCGATTTGTTACTCGCAACCATACGCGATGAATAATTGCAACGTCACATAGTCGAGGCGTAAGACGGCATTTCCACGTCCCCCGACGTGGAAACGACGGAATCGTTTCCTGTCTGAATCGTGGTAAGGTGTGTGAAAGAGAGAGAAAGAGAGAGAGACTACAGAGACAGTATACGGGGGCGTCGATCGACGTCACTCTTCTTTCTTGACTTTTTCACTCGTCGGATTTCGATCAAAATGTAAAACGAAGTAAAGGAGATAGGTAGCCAAAGCAAACGACTGGTCTTGTCAGATCGCAACTTATCAAGAGCGAGATATCGAGTTATAACGAGTTACGTGAGTCGACTTGTTGAGCTATACTACGTTCTTAACTACTGCCAATCCTCACGATCATCCTTCGGATAAGAATACGTAGGATTCCAGTCATCATCGAGGTTTGATATCACGCGGAGCCGTATAGAATTCAATCCCAATAACCGGAATGACGTGTCCCTCTTAAATAGAGCTATCTCGATAGCTAAAAGAGCAAAGAGAAGGAGATGGAAAAGACTACGAAGAAGAAATGGAAACTGAGAAGGAGTAGAGGAAGAAAAAGGAGAAGGGGAAGAAGAGGGGCGCCTCTAGTCGCTAAATGTCCGCGAGTCATTAGCCGAGCAAATGGCGTTACGGTGGCTGGAACACGTGGTATGATGTATCCAGCTCGCAGACGCGACCAACATGTCATAATCAGCTGGCTGTGAAAGCAGACGGAGAAACGCGCAGCCCATTAGTCGAACAACGACGGTCACTGTTCCGCGACGGATGTTCAACAAAGACGGCCGTTTGTCGTCCTATCTATCCGCGAAAAAGCTACCCTTCGGATCCCTTCCAAGGAATCATTCGATCCACGATCTTCTCTTTCTCTCTCTCTTTCTCTTTCTCTCTCTATCTCTCTCCAACTTACTCCTGTAGGTAGCTACACCTCGCTTCGTGCAGCGACCTGAGATCAAAGATAGGATCGACACGTGTTTCCTCTGACTGTCTCCGTTCGAGATCTTCATCTTCTTTCGATGTTAACGACACCTTGAACGCGTTTCTATTTTATCGGGTATATCGTTAACCAATCCATCTTAGTTTTGATATTTCATATCGGCTATTCTTTCGTGGAATTAGATTGTAAATTCATTCGCGAGATATCGGCATTCCCTATTTTCATAATATCTATAAGGGACACCATTAAGTATGTTTATCCTTATCGCGTGTAATACGATTGCTCATAAATAAATTTCTATTCGATCGATTTATCATAACCATTCGAGCTTAACTGTTCTGTCGCAATTACATAGGTAAGTACGTTGTATCTAAGTACATACATTTACACGTATATGTAACTATATTCGCGATCGTTAGATAGAAAGAACCAACCAAGTGTCCCAACGTTAAACGAATTTTGTTCGACTTCCGGGAGATAGCGGTATTCGGTAAATCTAGTGACTCCGAAGTCCGGCACGTGCGCGACTATTTATAATCCGTGTGCAACGCAGCACAACGCTCATAGGCGAACGCTATTATGGTGTTGCGGGCACGTAACGAACGAGCGTTCTTCGCGAAGCCGCTATTTCCGTGTGCGTTACCTACCACCGAGCGCGACGAGCGAGCAATTCGTTCGGCAGGTGCTAACGGCTCTTACACTCGCAGGTGAGATCCTCGCTGGACCGAGACTCTTTTAAGATCGCTCAGACTTCTTCGAACGATGAGAATAATTCGAACCGACAAACGACGATTTGTACAGTTGTATTATACACCGTAAGACAATAATAAATTTACATATTTAACATCTATATAAATTTATATATATATATATATAAAATATACGAACGAAAAGAAAAAAAAAGATTTTTTCGAAAACATGAAGACACACTACATTTGCTATAAACTTAGGCTAACATCAAAATCAAACGTTTGTTTTATCGTAATACAATGATTGGCAAGATAAAAGAAAAGGCTTACGAACAAAGAAAAATTTCATAGAAAAAACAGAGTTTTCTAAAGAAGTATCGACTTTCGTCAATATACTCAATACACTCTCTTTAATGCTTTGACATCAATATCGCGCTTCCGTTTCTTGAATCTTCATGATGTCGCGCTATCGGTGCTCTTAAAGAAAGCAATACCGAAAAGAAACACCGCTTATAATCAGTGATAAAAAGTATCGAATTTTGGACGCACGTGCAAGAAAGACTCTCGGAATCAGACTTCACGGAATATTTCTCTTTGTCTTATACTTAATATATTCTCGAGCAAGCTGTCTCGAGTAACAACGCCCACACGACCTTCTCTTGGCGTCTCTGCATTATCGAATACGTAAGACGATGTCCCGTACCAATTATATACCAGCTCGAACGTCAAATTGACGTTCCGACCTTGCAACGTAATCGTCGAACAAATAAATTATTTGTGAATGCGTAGCGATTCGTAGATAGATTTATATAGATATAATATACCTGTGCGTGTGTGTATACATGTGTACGTTGACGAAGTAAAATTAATCGACGTATTACGTAACCAGTTAGTTACTCGTACCGTTCGAGATTTGATAGAAACGGAATAGGAAATAGCTTGAAATGTCAGAGCTCCTTCTGAAACTCGTCCTTTATATATTCTATTATCGATCGTTCTAAAACGATCTTCCCCCGTCTATCTCGGATTTCCTCGTAAGAAAAGATAATATCGCGATGTGTAATTAATGCCCGCATTCGAATGACTCGGGGAAATCTATGTCGATAAATCTTTAACACTGGAGTTAAAACTATCTCGTTTAATCGCTCCTAATGAGACACCTGCGGTATGACACTTATTCCAACGAGCCGTAACGATCAACCATACCTCTTCAACGTCGTATTTCGCGCCTGGGAAACATAGTCCTTCGACAAAAACATCAATTCCCACGGCGTTGACGAACTAACGACTATTTTCTTCCATCGTGACTACGGGCAGAAGACGACCTCGTACTATTATCCTGTACCACCGTGTATCTCTGTTCAACCCTTTAATGGATATTCATTAATTTAATCCACGGTTACGTCGCCGAAGTATTCCTCTACGTTGCCTCTGGACTTTTTCTTAATTAATATGATTAACTCTGTTAACGGTGTCGACATCACTGGCAACGCTCGTTCCTCGATATTTCTCTAATCTAAGGGAACAACATTGGACGACGCTAAGAACTAAAGGTTTATGCTTAAAGTTTGCTAGTATCGTAAGTAGAAAGAGTTTATTACCGTTGGAACGTGTAATCGGTGTTCTTCGCGAGTATCGTCGTTTTAGTTTCAACAACGTGTACTCTCTTGAAATACACTCTCCCTAGTGACTTGTTCTCACTGTCATAAAATACCACTTCTTTCTTTTTTTCTTTTTGACATTCGAATACATCGATTGTATACATGGAAATCGTGATAATTGATACTTGCACGATTGTTAAATTTTGAACGACAAAGGAAAAGAAAAATTCAAAGTCGTTAATAGGAAGATAGGAAAAGTAGATAGGTGTATATGTCTTTTGAATGTTAAGTAAAACTCATGGGATTGAAAACTGTTACGACTTAGTCGTAGAAACCGAATTCAGACCGAGGACATTAATAATTGTCATTCTGCCAGACAGCCGTCAACGTCGTTCGTCGGTTCGCTTTTCTTCTAAAGACACTTCTCGTTGACAGGAATCGCGCAAAGTAGCGATGAGAGAGAAAGAGGCGAAGCGTAAAAGCGACGGGAATAGATTTATCGGCATCCGTAATGACAACGATATATTTAAGCGATAAATCTATCGGTGAGTAGTTCCGCAAAAAATTTCGATTACGGTAAAACTCCATAGTAGCTGTTTATTACTTCTCTTTTTAATTTACAAAGGAAAATATCTTCAATAATTTTCAAAAAAAGAAAAAAGAAAATAAATAAAAAAAAAAGAGTCGAGCAACGACAATGGTGGCGTCAATGAGTCAGAATACACAGTTTCCGCTACCAAAACGAGACAAAGACTTTCTTCGGTCTCCCCCATTAATGCAATCGGACGTTGAATCATCTCCGAGCCTCTACGAACACCTACACCTCCCACGTGCATTCCGATCAAGAAAGTCGGCATTCGCTAATTGTTTTAGTCAGGATGCTCATCACGAAGCTCTTGCTTCGAGTATTCGTCATACTTACTATATTCTTGAGACGATATCAAAGTGAAGAAAGTCACGTGTAGTACTATTGTCTCGACGAATGGAAAAAAAGAAAAAAAGAACGATGTGTGATTCGTAATTATATAGGGCGAAACACGTAACCTGATCACACGAATTACGTCCATTGTTAACGAAGAATAATTCGGAGTTTTTCTATTCTATCGAATTGACGAATAATTTCGATTGCGTTAAGATTTGCATAACGTTGCCAAAGGATCTTATTGTTAGAACAATTGCAATAATGATTCTACTTGTTAGCTTATTTCGTCGTTTGATTTCACGACGGTAACTAATTCGTCGAAGGACAATAATGATATTCGCTATAGGAGAGATCTCTCGAACGCAATAATAATTTATTAACGTCCCACGTAATCCGAGACGTTATCTTGCATCCTCCTACACGTCTGGCTACCTCTCTCCCCGTTTCTTTCGCCAACAGCAGCCGTCATATCCCTTTGCAACCCCTTTTCTCCCTCTTTTTTTTTCTTCCGCTCCTTCCTGTCCTCCCTTCTTGCTACTCGTTCGTTCGCAGCAGCCGATCTTGTCAGCTACAATTGTCATTTATCGTCTCAAGGATTTACGATTCCGTTTATAGCGTGCCCGATAGCGCGGCCGTTCGAGACGGGCCGAACTTTCGAACGATTCATCAGCACCAGATCGCTCGTATATCCTCCAGGACGATATCAGGAGCCACGCCGATGTACGACTTTGTGCGTTTTGTCTTTCTGAGGGATCTAACGCGAGATATTTATGTACGTAGTTACTTATATGCCGTATCAAAAATTATCCGAGAATAATAAATTGGAAAAATTAGAAAAAATGCAACAAGTAAATCAAGAATGTCAAGGAAAAACCGTTCCTTACTCCTGGTAGGAGCTTAACCTCTTTGCGAAGAGTTATCGCGTTATATAAACGAAGAGGAAGAAAGCAACAGGTTGTCGCTGGAGGGTCTACCATGATCAGATAATTAAAGCCTACCGGGGATGTCTCTCGTAATCCACTTATAATCAGACACTTATAATCAGCTTGTAATGATTCAGAAAAATACATAGAAACGTCCGATATCCGCCTGGAATTATTTGACTACATGTACGTTATATTAATGTCCCAGTCCATCCACAAGGGCCCGCTTTTATCTCCTTTTTCATCATCATCCTCGATCTCTTTCTCTTTGTCATTTTCTTCGTCTTATCCTATTTACCCGGTGACACGTTGTGATTTAGCGAGCTCGTTCGCTAACGAATACGATTAAATATCAATTCGTGATAATTAATCACCACGGTATTACCGATCAATTAACGCGATCACAGTTCTCCCGAGGCTCTTGCTTTATCTATGAGCTTTACAAAGTAATTGATTAATCAATCAAGCGAGTCGATCGCGTTCGATCAAAAGGGGATCTCCGCGATCGTAAGAGAATAAATGGTTGAAAAGGAGATTCGAGTTGCTGCCTCAACGCCTTTTCGATTTATCGATCCGTTCATCGAGATTTTAATCGATATCGATCTCTGCAATGGAAAAGAACGTTTTCTCGTGGCGATAAACTTCGACAATAAAGTATGAAAGAGAGAGGTTGATAAAGAGAGAAATTACGAGTGTAACTGTGTACAATATCATTATATATATATATATATACATAAAATTATATAGATACTTTGAATCTCTTTCAAGAGATCACATCGTTTTATCGAGTAAAAAGCGTCGAGAGGATCGTAGCACGTTATAAATCGATCGAAACGACGAGGAAAGATTCGTGGAAACGTGTGTAGCGTTCTAACACCTCGACGAGTATAACAACGTTATATTCCAAGGGAACGAAACGAGAGGGAAGAAATAAGAGAATTTTTATTACGAGACTTGTGCACCGGCCACGTCGTAATTGTTTAATTCTCCATGGGGTTGCGACGGGTCAGATGAAAGGCGCCCGATAGTCAAGGGCCCTTCAGTAGAGAAAGAGAGTTTTATGGACGAACCGTGGAAAAGAGAGCCAGTTTTTCTTCTCTCCTTTCTCTTTTTTAAGCTAACGTGGGTAGGCGTCTCGTTAAGCAGGCCGCGGCGCTCAGGTAAGGTAAGATGCGGCTCTTTACAGGCGGACCATTTACACGTGGCAACCTGTTACACGTTAAAGTCGAGCGCAAGAAGGTCGGAGACCCTTCGGGAGTCTTTGGAATTCTCGCTCTATCTACAATGGTTATTTCCTTTTACGAACATCGGATTTAGATCTAATTATTTTAATGAAATACGTAAAGTACAAATTGGAGAAACGTGCAAACTTTAATAATAAAAAGAAGGACGATGTAACGAGTTAGATTGATTCGTATCTATTAAAGATAATTTTTCGTAGATAAAGTTTCTTTAAATATCGTCATCTTCGTGATACACGATTTTTTCTTATCCGAAGAATTGAAGAGAGTACGATGACGGACGGACGTAGCTTGTTACAAGTGATACCTCTTCGTGTTCTCGTGAGAAAAAAAAACACAAAGAGTGAGAGAGAGAGAAAGGGCAAAGGGACCGACAGAGTCACCGAGCGAGGGTGTTAAACGTCTCGTTTATGTGAGAGAGCAAAAGGCCGTGAGTAAATTCAACGGGCAAAGAGATTCACGGTTCTTCATCTAGATCGTCGTTTCAGATCTACCGTTGCAAAATGTTTTTATTTCTTTTTTCTTTTCGACATTTTTTTCTTCGTCGACATTCTTACAATTATTGCTCGACTCGGTTAAGAGGAAATATATTTCCCCGTTCCCCTTCTCACCTCCTGTCTCATTTTATCGTCTTGTAATAAACCGAGAACGTCCTATGCCTCGTCCGCGTTCGCGACTAGAGAGAGATAAGATCGATTTTTTCGCGCTCCTTATGCGACGTTAAATCCGATGTTAATAAATTCTTTAAAATCTCACTTACACGAGGCTACTACATCGAAGTATACTTGGCTCGTACATAAAGCGTATCTCTATGCGGAAATAATCCCGAGCGTGCTACCGAAAGACATACATCACTGATTACGAGAGTAGCAGAGAGAAAGAGGGAGCTCGAAGAAGAAGATAATTCATTTTCGAAAGTTACGAGGAAGGTGGCATACCTTATCCCCTTACGAGTTCACTCTCTTGGAAAGCAAGAAATGCAGAAGAATATATCCATGGAATATCAACGCCTACGCGTTCGCCCACAACCCCCAAGAGAAAAGGGAATTGCCTTGACGGCTTTTCGATAAGGCTCTCTATCTCTCTTTTTCTTTTCTTCTCTTTCTTCATCGGTCACGTCTTAATCGACGAGAGAGGGAGAGAGAGAGAGAGAGAGAGAATACCTTCTATGGTACACGGTTGGGTGCCAACGCGACCAAATACTTGAAGCTAACATGAGATACGAAGGATCGATTCTCTCTGTCTCTATCTCTCTTTCTATCGAGAAAGGGTGAAAAAAGAAGAATGCTAAGAGAAACGATCGGAAACGGTTTGTCGGTCGAAGGGCAACGCGTGTGCTTGAGTACCTATGCTAGATTAGACGAGAGCCTGCTAATCGACGAGGTCGCTTATTAACTTCGAAGAGAAAGGTACTCCGATACGGAAAGAAAAGAAAGAGAGACGTTGTACCTCTCTACGATTAATTATTAACCGCGAGAAGCGGAGGGAACGATAAATCAATTTTCGTGACGCGAGAAGAAGCACCCCGTCGATCGTCTCGATATCGAGTTGAGTTAAATTCCTCTTTCTCTTTCTCTCCTTCTCTCTCTCTCTCTCTCTCTCTCTCTTTCTCACTGTTTCTTTTTTCTTTACATCCTTTCGAAAAAGAGGATCACGTTTTTCGTACGATCGTTACCGTTAAAAGTACATATGTAAGTATAGTACGTATTGCCGAGTCAGGGTCAGACACGAGATGAATAATTTCGGCTGAGAAACATTGTAAAGAAATGAAAGAAGGTTTACGATTGGCAGGACGAATCGCAAAGTATTGTCCGAGTAATATCGATTTATCGATCGAATTCGTTCCGGCTTCGTCGTCGTCCTCATTTAAAATCTTTCTCTATACGTAGACATGTATACCTATCTATCTATCTATCTATCTATCTATCTATCTACCTATCTATATACATATCTAGAAGTTAAATTGCTAACGACAATAACTACGATTAATATATTCATAATATACAACGTACGTTAAGGATCTCTCTTAACTTTTACTCGGCCTCGATTGAAAATAATTTCAAATTGGTTTCTCATCGTTACGTCGAGTTAACCCCATCCTCGTAATTCCCTTTGGAACGACATACAAGAGTCGTAGATTTCATCGTTCGCGGATAAGAGCCGTGGTTCCACTTCGTTTACCTTTATCAAAGTTAACGGGCTCAGGTTATTTAATGAATTCTCAATCGTCGAAGATCAATGGCCTCGCGATAAGCGTTATTAACTTTTACGCTTACGAGCGCGAAACGCACTGTGCCAGCGTTTGAAGCGATATCGAATGTATGATAACTTATACTAACCGATAGAAGGAGGACCATCGTCGTGTTGTCGTCGTCCTCGTTGTCGTCCTCGTCGTCGTCCTCGTCCTCGTCCTCCTCCTCGTTTTCTTCGTCAAGGTGCATTTAACCAACGCGAGAAATCTTCGAACCGCCCGAGCAGAAACCTTAATGGTTCCTCGAAGTCAACCGATTTTCCAATACTTTCCCTCTTGATTGTACAACGCTCGAGCAAAACCAAACTTTTTTTTAGAATGATATATTAATCAATTAAAAGATCTATTTACGGACGCGTTCCACCGCATTCCGTAGCCCCCGACGATATACGACGCTTCATCAACGCGAACGTGTTTCTTTTTAAAGAGCTCGTCACTCCTTTCGTTTATTCGTTCCTAACAGAAATCCTGTCTAATCGTTTCTTTACTATCGTTACTCATTATGCCGATATAAATCTGGCACGAGACCGAATGGAGAAAGATAAATAATATCTTTATCTTAGAAAACGAAAAAGCAGCGAAGATTCATTTTCTTCATTGAACGAGGAAACGAGAAATATTCCCGATCGACCTGTTTTACTATTTAAGTTAAAGATGAGCTTTCTTTCGACGTGTAAAGTAATAATTATAATAATAGTAATAATACTAATATCGATACTAATAATAACAACTATAACAACAACAACAACAACAACAACAATAATAATAATAATAATAATAATAATCGATACTATGGACGGGCACGAATGTGACACCATTTAATTACTTGGCCGACCATTAGCATTTAAATCGCCTTTTAATTACAAACCGTGCGAGCCTATCGTATTCGGCTCGACAAGAAGGGCAAGAAGGACCTAAAGAGTTTCGCTTTTCTTCACTTTTTTCATCTACCTCGACGATTATCCCTCTTCGACGATCGAATAGCACGTCTTGCCAGCTCCATTTCTTCACATACGATTTTTTATTCGACCGTAACTCTAACGCAAGCTGACGCGTACGCGTCTATAATCGATAAAATACGACTCCGGAAAGCCTGGGGGAACGCATTGATGGAGAATTTTTTGTTCACCTAATTAATAGCCGATAACCTGTGCAAAAGTGATCTCCGATCTCGTACTAATTAACGCACGCCTTTCCTTACGGCCGAATCCTTTCACTCTCTTTCTCTCCCTCCCTCTCTCTCTCTCTCTCTCTCTCTCTCTCTCTTTCTCTCCTTCTTGTAATACGGAACCATAAAATTGTACGACGTAATCGTCTCTTCCTTTCTCGTCATATCTTATTTTTTATTTCGTAATTAACGTTTCGTTGGAAATTACGAACTATAAAATTTTATCCACTTTCGGGAAAACTTAGGCTCGTACGAGAAGGAAAAACAATTAACGACTTATGTATGTTTCTCTGTGCTAATGAAAACAACACAAAAAAAAAAGAAAGGAAAGAAAAAGAAAATGAAAAAATATAAAAACAGAACGACGCTTTATTTACGATGAATCAGCTGATCAAATTCTAAGCTTGCGATCTTTCGTTTATTTATGTCTGCCGGAAGGGCGATATCATTAAGGAATGAAAATTTACAACAGCTCGTCGTCGCGATATTATACTCCCTGGACATAAAGTCTTGGGTCGAACGGTCAGCAGCATCTTCTTCTTCTTCTTCTTCTTCTCCTTCTTCTTCTTTTTCTTTTTTTCTTTTTCTTCTTCTTCTTCCTCTCTTTCTTTCTTCCTTTTCGTTCCTATAGGCTCCAATGAAACACCGTTTCTCCGAGCACGAGCGAGAGGTTGTGTATCGTATCGAGCGACGTGGAACGCGACGACCTGCTCGGGTTTCGCGAGATAATCACAAAATATTTGCCACGATGTAATTATCAATAGGAGTTAGCTTTATACTTACAATCCTTCTTTCTCCCTCTTTATTTTCCTGTTAGTAAACTGTGAAACAACATTGAAATTGCCAGCAGAACGATGAATAAATAAACCGCGATAACCTGGGAATAATTAAATTTTCTCTCTCTCTCTCTCTCTCTCTCTCTCGTGCAATTAGATCGCTTAATGAGCGATTAAGTAAACGTTTCGTTTTATAAAAGAAAGAATGAGAGAAATAGGAATAGAGAAAAGTTATAATGATGATAAAAAAAGTGAGAGGAAAAAGAAGATGAAGTTTATGGCAAGAGTCGTCGAAAGAAACGCGATAAACCTACTCCATCTTCTTTTTCTTCTTTTTATACATGCTGGATATGTTATCAGATGGTGGTACTGGTAACACGAAGATAGCCGCGTTATCCGCTAGGAAGTTAGACCAGGAGCTTCGTTAAATTTATGCCTTCGAGTATCGATATTCGCGACGACGTATACCATCGCGTATCGATTAGAATCGATGTTTTTCTTTGATGGGTTTTCTTCTGAATGGAAGTGGAATAAACGTGTAGGTGTACAAATCGTCGTTCGACCCTAATAAATTACGATGTTTTCTATTACGCTTTTAACGAAGTTATAAAAATCGAGACAAGTCGTTGAAAGAATCGATTTGCTCGATTCGTTTCATAAAATCATTTGCGAAAATTATAGCTCTCGTTTTAATAGAATTCGTGTCTCGTGGAATTCCTATAGAAAACTTGTCGGGCGCGTTAATCATAAAATTATGGAAAATAAGTTGTTGTTCGCTCTAAAGACTATTTTAATATTATATTATGATAGAAAAACGACAGGACGGAATAGCGCATAAAAAAGGAAAGAGAGAAATTTCTCTAGAAACTTGGAAAGAGAGAAAGAGAGAAAGACAGAGAGAAAAGGATAAAGAGTAGCATTGCTAAGACCATAACGAAATCTGATCTTTGCTGCGAGTTAGAACTCCGGCAGTAGTCGACTCGGTTGTCGACCACTAATCACGATATTCGCAGCGATGTGATTATTATCAATAAGACAAGAAGATTTCCGTGGGCGCCGTGTAACAGCTACTTTCATATTTTCTGTCTAAGCAACGAGATCGAGCGTTTATGGTATATATGTAAAACGGTCGATTATTTCTCTCTTTCTCTCTCTCTCTCTCTTTCTATCCCTCTATCTCTCTCTTTCTTGGTATCTTTCTCTTCGCTTCTCAATTATTAGAAGGCGTAGTTCAAGCAAGGAGGCTGGAAACACTGTTAAAACTACACATATATACATACACGCACCTGTTCCCCCTCTCGCATTAACTCTCGCGCTATTCGAGTTCGTTAAATTTGATATTTCGCAATGCGCACGCGCCTTTCCCGCGGCGCCGGCCGTGCACGCACGTGCGTGGATGCCGTAACACGATGGAACGGCACGTACGCGACATACACGACGTCGTCGATTAGCCGCTCGAGGGACTATGCCAATACATTGAGAGGAGAAGGATGGAAAATGTGCCGGACAACAAATGAAAGATAGAGATAAAGAAATAGAAAAGAGAATGAAGAAAGACGAAAAGAAAGAGAAAAAAGGGGGTGGTACGAGTACGAACGTTGTACAAATAACAGAGTGTATTTACTCGTTATAGTATCATGTATTATTAAACGCACAGAAAAATCCTTGAGGAGTTTAATGGATCGCAATTCTGTGAAATAAAAATCATTATGTAAAATCCTTACAACAGTCTTAGTGGGTATGGCTACGCAATGATATTAAAATCGTATAATTATCGAGCGAATCGAGAAGGATCGTACTTCGAGAATGAGATTCTCGTTGTCCAGCGGAATTTAGTTTAGACATGGGGGATTCGATTGGCAAAGGAGGAAGAAGAGTAGGAGGAGGAGGAGGAGGAGGAGGAAGAGAATCGACTCTACTGGATGTAAGTCGATGGTGCAGGATGCGCGTCGTTAAGGAGGCAACAGCAGCACTTTGTAAAGGGCCTTCCGTTAATAAACAACAGGAATCCATTATAGAAAACACCTCCGAGCACAATGTACTTAATGGCCATAACGATAGCGATGTAGAGCCGTCTCGGTGGCGTGCTAGGGCGTGCGCTCGCGTGCGCTCACACGCGGCCAAAGAAGAGGCGCGCGCGCGTGTGCTCGTGTCGTAACACGCGAGCGCCATGCAAGGGCATGTATGGTAGTTTGTGCACCTTATGCTCACTCTCGCCGCATATCTACGCGGGCATCGCTTCGTGCCACATACCGGGTGACTTTTGAAGATGCGAAGACTCGATAGCCGACGCTAATTGTACTTAATCGTATGTGCGCGCGCGTACGCACGCACGCACGCACGCACTCACGGACGGACGAACGACGACGAACGAACGAACGAACGAACGAACGCACGCACGCACGCACGCACGCACGCATCCAGTCTCTTACGAACCAAGTAAGCGCGTCTCCCCTTACGTATACAAGATCTTGAGGGGGAATCTTATTTTTATAAATAATTATCGACTTGCGAACAAACGCGATTACCTTCTTCTTTCCGTGGCGACGAAGGCCTGCCGAAGGAGAGTGTACGAAAGAAAAATAAAATGCTTTCGAGAACGGCGATTACTTTCGTGAGACGGTATACATATAATGGCTCGAGAGTATATCTAGGGATACCGCAGCGTAACATATGTTTCATATAATCGAACCGCATTCAGGATTACGCAGATAGCGCCAAACGAGGTCTCATGCGATTCCAAGCGATCATTCGCGATTATCGAGGCTATTTCGCGTGCGGACCATGGACCGTCGATTAAAGTACGAGATCTTAGACTGAAATCGATGGAGAACTTTCGATTAGAGATAGAGATAACGACAAAATACCGCTTCCTTGACTGACGCGGAATAATACACTCGTACTCTTATCTTCGATCTTGTATTAAACGAAAGCGTTCGTAGGAAAAGTTTCAACGATCGGTATCGAAAAAAAATATGCTTCGGAGGGTCACCCGTTAGACGAGAATCTCGGCTCTTACGGTACGTGGGTTAGGTGTATCTACCTGTCCAAGGCCCCTCCCAACTCACCTGTAGTGAAAAAGGGTCAATAGCACACGAAGTGAAGCCAAAGAAAAAGTCTGGACCTGAATGTTGCCTCGTAGAATCGATGACGCTGACAAACCACGTCGGCAATACTTCTCCAATCGGTAGAACTTGAAACCTGGACGATCGTCTCACTGCCGATAATACGTCGGGAAACGATGATTGAACCAAAAAATCCAATTGGGAAATGGTCCTTTTGATTTTCTCGTCGAATCTCACGGTTCCTCGTAGTATTAAGTATTAAAACTACGTCCGTCCGTATTGACGTCGGCCTCGTGAATGTCGTGCTCGAAAGGTGACCCTAGTTATAATCCGTCGTAGAAGATACAAACGAATGGTAATAAAAACGAGTAACGACGACTTTCGTGTTGTTTATAATTCATTCGACACTTTATCATTTCTCCGAACTCGGCTATGAATCATCGACGTTTGAAACTCTTGCGACTCGGTGACCTTTTTTCTTTTACTTGTATGTTTATTTCTTTTACTTCTATGTTATTTCTGTTCTTCTTAGAACCAAGGATAAATACATACATACATACATACGTACGTACGTACGTACATACACATATACGTACATACATACGTACGTACGTACGTAGTACTTACGCGCGCAACAAATTTTTCCAAAAAGGGTAACGTCTCGAGAATAAGGTGAAGGACCGAGAGCCGGACAAACACGAAAGGAGAAAGGTGGCGAAGAAAGAACGCGTCGACGGCGGTGGTGGTGGCGGCTCTCGAGGAAGTAGTAAAAGAAGTTTATTGGACGCTTTAATGACGTAATAGCGCGGGTGCCTCTCGTCGAAGACGCTCGCGCGAGCGTGTCTCCCAAGGGCGATCTCGAAACCGGCTCGGTTGCGTTATAATAAGGGCGGGGATCTCCATCGTAAAGCCGGCGAAATCGTTAAATTCGTGGTACCGCTCGATTCTTCCTCTTTTCATCCTCATCCCCTCACCCTCCTCGCGTCTTTCAATCCTTCAACCTCGTCTCACGTACGAAATTACCGTCGTTCTTTTCTCTCTCTGTCTCTCTCTCTCTCTCTCTCTCTCTCACTTAAAAAAATTTGTTGTTTTATTCCTTGGCAAATCGTCCATCTATCTTAACTCCCTCATGAATTTTCGAAAGAAAATGGTCTAGCCGGCGGGTTTCGCTTCCATGAGCGCCGAAATCAAAGGAGAAATATTCCTTCGAGTGTACCTTGTAAAAATTTAAGATCTACCACGACTCTTGATTTTATGAAGGGAAAGCAACGAATCCGTTAGACCGTCGAATACAGCCATGACTTTCGGCAGACTTTCTTCGACGGACGCTCGTTTCGTGTATCGCGAGATAGGCCGATGAAAAAAACAGAGAGAAAGAGAGAGAGAGACAGAGAGAAAAAGAAATTCGTAGGAATGCTCATTGATTCTCTTTAACGATATAAAACCGACGTTCAAAGTTATCTACGAAAGCGATCGTTGGGAAAGGCGGATTAATCGTTCGACGCGACGACTTCGATGACATAATCCTTAACCGTTGTGCGTTGGTAACACGATCCATGCATAACGTTAATCGTTTTGAGATCTATAATCGCTGGTAAAAGTTAGTGGAATTCGATGTTACGTGTCTCTTTAATAACGAAAGGATGGCTATACCTAACCGATAACGGGTGGGTACATAAGAACAATGCGTATAAAGATCTCCTCGAGGAAACGTGTCTTGTTACTTACACAGAAGCTCGAATCCGCGGATCATTGAATCATTATAATTGCCAACCACAGGAATGCATAATAGATTCGATACATTGCCTTTATGTTTGCGGCTAATGGTCGTACCTGGCGCCAGAAATTATACTCGTTCTTCTCACTCCTCTTTCGACGAAGTATCCAATTATTACAACGTCTTGTTTCTTTTTACAAGACGAACCTACGTAGTTTTTCCCATCTTGCTAACTTCTAATTGGCTCCTTTCGATTATATCTAGATCGTCTCGTGTTTCTGTCGATATTTTAAACGACAATCAAAATTATTACGTCTCTCCTGATCGGTGGGTTTTCTCAATAAAAAAAAAAGAAAAAACAAAAAAAAACAAAAAAAAGAAAAAAGAAAGAAAGAAAAAGAATAAGAAAAAGAAAAGGAAAAAAAAGAAATTAAAGATCGTAGCTATCGATCCGCATTCTCATCGGCGAGTCCTTGGAACTCGTCTCAATGGTTAAAGATGGAGGCGGAGGTGCGTGCTGGAGCGAGAAAACCTGCGTTATAAGGAACGCACGATCCATCTTGATTTCTTCGGCTCCTTTCACTTTCGACAGTCTCTTCGGCAGAGCCTGCGGCTAAAGATATCGCGAAATGGCGAAGAGATCGAAGTCGATACGAAGAAGAAGAAGAAGAAGAAGAAGAATCGAGCGAAGCCTTCTGCCTGTCTCCGCGTATACGTAGCTATCTATGTATGTGTATATATATATAATGTATGTATATATACATAGGTACGTTTGTGCGTTGCGAGATTATCTTGTAGGTACTACAAAGAACTCGCCGAATCGTTCGGGACTTTCGAATTCTTCACGACTTGATTCTCTCTTTTTTAATTGTCCCGAAAATCCATCGTATCGAACTAATGAACGCAATTCTTACAATTTTTCGAATATACCTACTTACTCAACGAGACTTTATGCAGTGCTCGACTTTTTTTCCACGGGATTATACGTTGACGAGAAGGAGACAAGAAAATGATCGTTAATTATCCCGAACGTGGCCGACTTTCATCGAAGGATCATCGAATCTCGATTCGTCTCGGCCCGGATCGAATCCGTCGCTTCCGCTCGCATCATGATCTCGATTCGATACGCTCGTTAAATTACCGTGTTATGATCGTAACGTCGATCCCGCGTAAGCTTCAGCGAAGAAATTTACATGAGAAAATCGACACCGATGTCGGCCAAGTCCCAATTTCATTCTTTCCTCAAGAAAGAAAAACCTTTCACGACTTATTCCCTTGGAATAAGATCGATCGTAGAAAAATCTTTATTCGAAATCGTCGTCTTGCGAAAAGAAGAAAAAAAAAGAGAGAAAAAAGAGGGGGAAAAAAAGAGAAAAACGTTACTTTTCTCAAAGAGCACGCTCGTTTCTTGTCTACCTCGTTGATTCTTTCCCTCTGGAATCGATTTACGAGCTGGGCTTGCATCAGTGTAGAACAGTGTAGTAAGAGAAAGAAAGAATGAAAGAAATAAAAAGATGGAGGGATAGTAAGAGAGAGAGAGAGAGAGAGAGAGAGAGAGAGAGAGAACGAAGCGTGTCTCGGCACGCGTGCTCGCGCCTAGATCGTTTGCTCTACGATCCGCGGCCGTGCTCGCGCTCGATCGCTCGAACACGAGCGCAAAGCGAAGGCGAGTGGCCTTACAAGGCCGCCGACGCGACACAGCGCGAGCGAGAAAGGTACCTTGCGAACCTTATGCACCTATTGCTACTACTAGTTACCACTACTATTACCACTACCAACACCATTATACATCCATCTAAAGACACGGAACGTAAGGATTTACATGAGAGAAGGAGAAAGAGAGAGAGAGAAAGAGAGAGAACGGCCACGCGCTCAAACCTGAAGCTTTCAGTGCTAACTCTGCGATCGGCACGTGCTACTGCCGCGCGAATAATGACGATTGTTTTTCACCTCTCGCCAACAACCAGGAATTATTCCCGTTCGAAGGCGGCAAGTAGAAGATAGAAAGAGAGAGAGAGAGAGAGAGAAAGGGAGAGAAAGAGAGAGAGGCAAGGCCACTAAGGAGACGAACCATCGGAGTTATAAGGAAGCTGTACTCTGTTACGGTAGCGCAAAGACTTACTGTCTCGATGCTCGTATAGCTTGAAGAAGTTTAAACGAGGACTCGATTTGGTCGTGATTCTTATGGGTCAGGAAATTTCATTTCTAGTACGTACGACGATCTGATTTTACAAAGGAAGAAAAGGAAAAGAAAAAGAAAAGGAGAGAAAAATCAAAATGTACTTCTTATATTGCATTGGAAAAATTAATTGAAGGAAGGAAATTAAAAATTGACAAACGATTTCATCACGCGCATTTTCAGTAACGTCTCATTTTTTTCTTTCTTCTTTTCTGTTCTTTTCTTTTCTTTTCTCTTTTCGTAACGAACCAACTCTAATTGCCGATTAAGTTCTTCCTTTATTCGACGAACCACGAATGTATCGTAAAGTCGTCACAGTGCGTTCCGATTGCGGTAGGCCGACGATGCTCCTCGCTCGAAAGCCCGTAACTTGAAATTTTATTTCCAACTGAGTCAATCGAAAACCGATGGAAGGACCATAAAGAAGGGCGTTACTAAGAACCGAACCGCAAAATTATCTTGAACTTTACAATCTTCGCGTCAATGCGATCCTCGACCAAATAAGACTCCAGTCGTTTCGAAAACTTTGAAGGAGTCTTATGATTAAAGATTATTCTTTTTTGATGTTAAAATTGAAAGAGAGAATAACGAGTTCGTGCTAAACTCCGTTGCTTTTGAGAATTAAGAAAAAGAAAGAAAGAAAGAGATAGATAGATAGAGAAAGAGAGAAAGAAAGAAAGAAAGAGATAAAGAGACGCGTTAAAATTGTTCCTTTTTTGTCGTAATCTTCGCGGCTCGTTTCCGCCGTCTATACCGCAGAATTCGCCGCGCGATTTTCTTCCCTCCGCGATTACTTACGCGTCTTTACGGTACTGCGTCGAGTACAGTACGTTCGAGGAATGACTTTGACGACGACGACGACTTTGACGACTACAATGACGACGACGACGACGACGACGACGACGACGAAAAGTACATTGAAGGAGTCTTCGTTGCCTCTTACTTTCGCAATTTCCGCGATAAATGTCGGGGAGTTAACGTTTCTCTGCAAGAAAACGAGCTGAAGGGGAACGGTGGGCGGTGGTATTAAAGCGATTTCCAATAAATCAATACACGACATTTTACAATCTACTTTGGTACCAGGTATAACACAAACCGATCGTTCTCCGTCTCTCTGTCTATCTATCTGTCTGTCTGTCTGTCTGTCTATCTATCCGTGCAACTATGTACGTGCGTTGTGTGTCGGTGTCTCTCTCTCTTTCTCTCTTTCGCGATACTTTCTACTACCTACCGAAGGCAGAAGTCGAAGATTTTACGCGACTCGTGTAACTACGCCTTCATCTTTCCTCCAGCTCCCTCTTCTTGTACTTCTCGAGTAATTTTACGCTTCATAATTCCGCTACCGGCATCGAAATCATCATCGTCGGCGTCGGCGTGACCGATCGTGCTTCGAGAAAGAGAAAACGACGAAGAGAAAGACAGACAGAGAAAAAGAAAAAGAAACAAAGAGAAAGAAAGACAGAAAGAAATGGAAAGAGAGAGAGAGAGGGGGGAGGGTGGAGAAAGATAGATGGAGAGAGAGAAAGACTTACGGAAAATTGCAACATCCAGTAGTTCGACGACGATGTTTAGAAAAGCTTCCGAAGAAGTTCCTTCCTATCGACGTGCCTTCCCGTTACTTAATTATCGCACGCGCCACTACGTAATTTATTATAGGTACTTATTTAGATACACTAACACTGAATTCAAAATACACAACCATATGACGCAACTTTCGAACTTGCTTATTCTACGAATAGACAATATTCATATAGGCTTGTATATACATGCATATATATATATATATATATATATATATATGTATGTATATAGGTATACGTGCAGTTTAAAGTGTTCTCGACGACACTCGCCGTCCCGACGCCACGTCCTGCGATCTTTATGGTGAAAGTCGAAGGCGTTTCGCGCGAGTTTATCGTCGCGGAGGACGCGAGAACGCAGGAACATTGAACAGAATGGAGAAGAAGGAAAAGGAAGAGAGAGAGAGAGAGAGACGGAGAAAGAAAAACAGAAAGAGAGAGAAAGAGAGAGAGAGGATTGTGCTCGCCTATCCACCTGGCAATAACCATAAAGCCTATTGGTCGCGGCGTATTTCCATTCCGTAGCTAACGCTTCGTGAAAGACGCTTCCAACGTAACCAAGAGAGAAAGAAAGAGAATAAGCGGCGAAGGTGGAAATTGGTCGAAGCGATAAACCCATCCGACGATTCAGCTCTGTCTTCTTCCAGCGTAAAAATGAACGTCTCTTACGTGCGCTTCTCGGAAAGGCAATCTCTCCCTTTACTCTACCATTCGGCGAAACTTACGGTGGTATAATCTAGGAGAATTTCTAGAATTAAATGTGCTACTCGAGTGGACCGGGGATAGATGTAATTTTACTTGAAAACTCGTTGGCCGAGGATTATCGACATCGATTTATCTCGTTCGTGTTCGATCGAATATAAATCGATCGATACGTTCCAACGATCTCGCTACGGTCGAAAGATCGTCGTTCAAAATTAATATCACATGTAAAAGAAGAAAATATAGAAAAGAAAAACAAAGAAAGAAATATACAATAAGATTATGAAAACGAAGTATTATTATTATTGTTGTTGTTGTTATTATTTCCTTTTTATAAAAGTACATATACTGATCGCGAGGGGAAGACGTAGGAAGAAGAAAAGAACAAAGAGAAAGAAAGAAGAAAAGGTATTCTTGCTCGAGGTTGATTAAGGTTGGTGGGTGGCCCCAACGCTAGCCGGTAATGCCCTCTAATCACGAGCAGCCATTGACCATTACGCTTAAATGCGATTTTGAGCGATCCACCGAAGAAGGATGGTACGGTAAGACGAAGCTGCGAGCGAAGATACCGTCGAAGACGCCACTGAAGACATTCGAATCGTTCCACCCTTTCTCCAATCTTTACGGCTGTCTTCGTTACGCGTTTCTCCGAGCGCGTAGGTAGCAACGTTTTGTTGGCACCCTTCTAGGTCTCTCGTACTTACGGTTCGTTTTCTCTCTCTCTCTCTCTCTCTCTTTTCGTATTTTTGGATGAAATTAAAATTGAAATTGAAATAATTCCCTAAAGAAAAAGAAAAAGAAAAAGAAAAAGAAAACAGAAAAGAATTCTCTTCTTTTTTCTCATTTTACTTCAATTCGTCAATTTCCAACGAAGAAAAATGTAATATCGCATTATCGCGAAATAACATTGAGATAAACACAATCCCGTATACGTGTACGATCGTAGAAATAGCATGGCGTAAGGGCAATCTAATATAATAATTATTTAAATAAGAAATCCAATAATTAGTAGTTAGCAGATTCGTTACGACCCTGATACACGAGTACTGATATTTCTCTGGGTGATGATAGAAGAGACGTACTTACATAAATACGTGACTACGTACGACGAACTCGCGTGGAAAGGATCGAGCAGGTAATAGACGCGTAGCTTTCATGGCCTCCTAATACCAAAGTACGCGAGCCTGCGAGGTAATCTCGGTGGAAGCAAGGTGCGAGAGAGTCGAGCAGTAACGTGCAGGTCGCCGTTTCGCATCGCAGGTGGTGAACCCAGGCAAAATTGAAATTGATTTCGCATTGGTAATAAGAGGTCTCCCGTCTCTCCTCTTCTCCCACCTTTGTATCCCTCCACACCTCTCTTCATCCCTCACCCAGACCCCTTCTCGTTGCTCCATAGCCTCGTAGCCTCCGTAACGCGCATGATACACGCGTAACTCAAACTCGAGAGAGAGATCGTTCTCGCGGAACTACGGAACAGTATCCCGAACACCTCGAGATCTTCCTCGAGGGTTTTCTATAAGCGCCTGCTACCGCGCCGATCTCGTGCTTACCCTTTGACTTCGTCAGCTTGCTAATACAGCCGTGGAAAATCGATGTATCATCGCTATATACCATGAGCTATACTTTATGCGGTCATGAGAACAGGATTTACGAGATGGATATAGTATCTACGAGTCTCTAATTGCGAGTTTGGTTCGAACGTTTGAAATTTATTCGAGCGAACGATTTTCAAGTGACTTTTTTCGCTCGATGACGAATTGTTGCGTGCGTAAATGCGTTCTTTTTCTTTTTTTCTTTTTTTTTCTTTTTGTCTTTTCTTTTCTTTTTGTTTCTTTCTTCTTCGTTATAAGAATAGAAATAAAAGATACGAAGTAACGGTTTATTAATGCGGATAACACGCGAGCCAACTAGTTTATTTGGAATTGATATATGATTCTTAATGTTATTAGGGTAGTAGAATTGGTTCTCTTTTTTTGTTGATATAATAAAATTATTTTAGGCGAATGAAAATGTTTGTAAATATATAAATAATATTCTTCGAACGATATATACTATTCTTCCTTTTGGGCCATTGTCCCTTTTAATCGTCATTCCTCTTAATTCTTATTTTTCATCAAATTTGATCTCTACTCATCGCATCCTCATCGATTTTTATCTTTATGCAAAATGATAAGAATACTTTTGAGAATACTATGTTTCTTTTCTTAAACAATACGATTAGGATACTAGAAGAAGTTCTACCGTATTATCTATAAGTGGTCTACTCCCGTGGGATATCCGAAGTCTTGGTAGCGTCCCTGCAACAGGAAAACAGAAAGAAGTAACGGTTGTATACCCTCGTCGATATGAAGAAGGAACGGAACGAGGTCTTCCCACGGGAGAAGGAACGTATCTCGCGGTACCGACCATTAACTTCGAAATCTTCGATTTACGGTCGGTTTCTCTGGCGTTTCGAGTTTATGCGTGCGAACAATGGCCGCCCACGCCGCGTCGCGCCGCACCGCGCGCGGCATTATATTTATTCGCTGAGTCTACGCAGCATCCCCGCGTACGTAACTGAGTGCGTGCTGTGTGCAACACATATATCTCTCCTTCGCTTCCTTTTCTGCAGCCATAAACTTTCGGAGCACCTTTTGAGAAAAGGAGAGACCGAAAGGACGACGGAAAAGGTACCAAAAATGGTAGTCGACGAGAAAAGGAGGAAAAGAGTGAGAACGTGACGTAACGTGAATAACGCTCATCCAATTTTCTTTGGAAAATCTTTATTCCTCTTTCTCTCTCTCTCTCTCTCTCTCTCTCTTTCTTTCTTTCTCTCATTAAAAATAAAAACAAGAAAAGAAAAAAAAAAACAGAGGATTCGAAGAAATGAAAGTGATACGTACTACTCGCCTAGATATATCTGTAACACTTCACTATTGTTTCTTACTGTAGTAATTCTGATTAATGTTACCTAACAAGGAAATGGCGAAGAAAGGAGGAAGCGTTTCTTGAAAATTAGGTTGGCGAATTACGGGAGGTAAATGGAAGAACGATTAAAGGCAATTTCGTAGGATCAAAGAGATCGAGCTGTCGATACTACGAGAGATTTTTTGTCCTTGTCCCGCGGTGAAACTCGTTCTCCACCTGCGTGCGACGATCTTTTTCCACGAAGGAAGGATGGCAGAAGGTTGAGGAGGAGGAGAGAACTCTGCGAGCGACAACGGCGAGACGAGTCTTCTACGCGCGGAATTCAACAGCGGGCTCGTACCTCGGTGATTTCTTTTTCTTTTTTTTTTCTTCTTCGTTTTTTCTTTTTATTTTTTTATTTCAGGGTGACAGGGGTATGCGGGCACACCTACGTCAAATCGTAAATACATTTATTCATGTTAGGCAGGCGGTAAGTATTGTATTCCGTTCGGTCGACCTGGTAAACAATGCACGGGGGCGTCTTCTCTGTCTTTTCTTTCGTCGGCTCTACGAGACGGTCGATGCCGACGATCGATTCACCTCGAAAATCTTTTTCTCCGATATAGAACATCCGTCGAAATCTTGATGCATTTAAATTTTCATTAATCAACTATACAACTTTGTAAGTATCTCTATAATTTGTTAATCTTCGATAGAAAAAAAGAAATATCGTCCGGTCAAAAAATAGATCTAACGAAGAGAAAATAGAGAGGATACGCACACCGATCGATACTTTGCGCAATTGGTGAACGGCGAACGATCGATGACCCGCGCGTTTAATTGGCAATTATTTGTTGAACCAGCGAGATCGACACCATAAAGCATTGTAAATCGACGACGAATAAATCCTTTCTTCAGAGATGACGATCACCCGCCGATGCACCGAACCAGAAATACATCCATGTGGAATCCCAGAAGGAGAGAGAGGGAAAGAGAGAGACAGAGAGAGAGAGAGAGACAGACAGATTCGAGGACATTTATTGTGTCAGAGCTGGCCCTTCGGCTTTACCAAGGAAGCGAGAAAAAGCTTGTGCTATCGCTGAATTGCGATGAATCCACTGCAATTCGTGTGAATCCCCGTTGAAAAGAAATAAATGCTTGTGGTTTTTTTCTAAAAACGTATCAAGCAATTCGACGAATGAAAATCCGATTATTTAAACGATTTTAACATTCTTTTAATCCGTATATATATATATATATATATATATATATATATATATATATATATATCGATATACTTAATGCTTACACATGCATAATGAAATTTTCATTGGATGATAAAAAATCATTTCATAGTCAGTAGAACCTGGAAGGTATCCGACGGAATTCGAAGGTCATTGAGAAGCAAGCATGGCCTCGTGCTCTCGCGAATGCGAGTTTCCAGCTACGTTCTTCTACGTACGTCTTCTACGTCGATACAACCGCCTAACTCGGCACAGTGTCACAGAAAAAGCGTTATTCTTGCGCTCGTAACTTCTATCGGGAGAGACAGAAAAGAAGTCCTTGCGCTCTATCGCTCAGCATTTTTCCATTAATTACCGTCAGTGCGACGGTGAGAACCCGTCAAGAGAGGAAGAGAGACGAAAATGGACATACATAGATTAGAAAGAAAGAGAGAAATACTTGTATTAGAGAATTCGTGTATTAGATTACAAACAATTTTCCAAACATAGTTAACTTTTTGATTCTTCTTCTTAGAAAAAAAATATTGAAGGTAAACATCTCAAGACACTACTTAAGATTTTATCAATACCTCGAAGAAATCTATTCCAAAGATTCATTAAAGCGAACACGATCATGCTTACCTTAGCTACTATTTAACATAAAGGACGACTTTGATCGGTCGTTTCCTACAATTCAGTATCCAAGAACTGACAATGACAAACGATCGATTAAAAGCTCGTACATTGAACTCGTAGAATTTCTCTGTGTTGGTAGACGAGATTTTGAATTCTACACTAGCATGCGATCCCACATAATTTGGACTAGCTATTTTAACGCGACTTGACAAACCCTCGTGTCGGTAAGTTTACGCGAATCCATATATTAAGACGTTTAACTAACAAGAAAATGTCAATGCGGCGTTCGAAGATCGACTACCGTGAGCCGACGTCTCTCGTCGTCTCGTTAAAGTTGTACCTATGTATACATACATATATATATATATATACATATACATAATATGTATACGTATTCGATGTATTTCGAAGAAACAGTGAGCGATCGAAGAAGGTTTTGATCCGTTTCTCTCTTCCTTCCCTTTTCGTCCTGATACGTCATCGGTCGATATCGATGATCCGACTCAGACGAGAGAATTCACAAAAAGTAACGTCGATCGAATGTGAACGAAGCGAGAGCGTTTAGGGAGTAGGTACACACGTCGATAGAACGGACGATGTTTTATAGATTGGCCAAGGCTTAGCCATTTTAGGTGAGCAACTTGGCGCAAACGCTCAGTCCACATCTGGACAAAATCAGCGGGCAGCAACGAGCACCGACAACGGGTAGAGTAGGCTCGAGCCGAGGGCATTCCGCTGGCGCTCAATAAATGTCGCAGGGTTTGACACACTCCTAATGGGAGAGTCGGCTGGTCGAGCAAGGAGGTAGGCAATAGAAGCGTAGTGTATCGAGCTTTAACGTGGACAGTTTGTTTTATACAAGGTGAACTGTATTGTCGAAATAATATTTCTTTAACTTAATAAAATAACGCAACAATCGACATTTATATGGAAATCGTAATATACATTATACTTTACGTTTTATCATCGATTATCTCGCGATTAATAATAACGAAATAAAAAAGTAATTTCGACGAAACGAAGAAGATATTTCATTTGGAAGGTGATAAAATAGCTTATCTAAATTAAGTAACTAAAGGATCGATTACTTTCGATCGTCCACCCTATATAAGCTTACGTAGAGAACCCAAAGAGAGAACGTAACCGAGTAAACGAGAATAAGGGAAAGAGGAGGAGGCACAAGGCGCAGGTACCCCGCAGACGTGGAACCTGGCGTCTCCTTAGCAGATCGCTCGTAAGTAAACCTAATCGAAGCGTACAGCAGAGTCAAAGGGGGGGTCCGGTAACTGGCCAAATACAGAATCTGGTCTCGACGTAGGCGGTCTCTATGGACCCCACCGACGTTTCTCGTTGTAGCGAGAGGAGCGTTCCTTTACGCGATTTGCGCGGGAGGTCGGAATTATTATCGCTAAGAGAAAACTATCGACACCCTCTCTCTTTCTCTCTTTCTCTGTCTCTCTCTCTATTTCTCTCTGTCTTACTCATTCAATTTCTCTTTCTCTCTTTTTTCTTTCTACTCAACTTCTTATCTTCTTTCCTTCCTTAGCGATCTCTCCTGAATCCCTGCTGCGATCTCTCACCAATCATTTTGAAAAAAAGTTTAGTGTCTTAATAGAACTTAATAGAAACGTAGAGGAAAGAGGGAACATATCAAATAAAATATTCTATAAAGTGGAATAGTATGTAACTCGTTGCACGTTATTAATTCCGAAAGAAAAAGAGTTGGAAAAAAATTAATAAATTCGTTTTACTTTTAAACAATTGAAATTTTTATGGATCATCACGTTTGATTTATCATCGTTGGAACGTTATTTTTTCTTTTCTTCTTTCCTTTTTTTTTTATCAGCAAAGATTTCCAACGAGAAATGATTTACGGATGAATCAGTCGATTTTCAAGAACACGCATAAACGGCTTAACGAATCCTCTCCGCGATCGGTCATGTCATCCTCTTTCCTTGTTTAATCGAAATCGTTGTTTCCACTGTGAAAGCAGCTTCGAAGTCCACAACAATCTGTCTTTCAGTAGTAAGGTTGCCTACCTTAATTCAAAGAATGAAAATCACTGGAGTCCGAAAGAAATGTAGGAAGAGGCTAAGAAAGAGAGAGAGAGAGAGAGAAAACAGGTAGCTCTTTTAAACCTAACGACCGATGGCTCTACATTATTTATACTTCGCATTCATTCTGGATCGTCCATTCGATTCAATTACCTCTACTCGAATCGAAAAGAGAAACGATTGTTTTATAACTCGAATTTTAGTCTTAATGTAAACCCTTTCTGAAAATTAACAGTATAAAAAATGAAAAAAAAGAGAGAGAGAGAGAGAGAGCAAAAGAGAACAGGTCATATTGATCTAATTTCAGCGTTAAATAATTCAGAATTCCCGCGACTGCCGTCGGCGACCCAAATTCTTTAATTAATTTATCATATCCGGTTTGGCCGGACTAGTCGACAAGTTACGTTTCTCTAAATAAAATCTAGTAAGCTCTGCAAAAAAATAAAAAAAGGGCAACGGTATATGAATTTTATAATAGATCAGAACGAAGTATTCTTATATCTGAGGGAGAACTTTGAAATAACCTTTAGCAAATTGAATTTCGCCTGTTTGATTCTTTGGAAAGGATGTTATTCTAAAAAAAATTGTCTTCGTCTCTAGAAAAGTAACGCGAATGCAAATTTATCTGCAGCCATGTTTATTTACGTGCTCTATGGGATATAATTCACGTGAATTAACCGACGAAATGCTATTTCCCTGTACATCGATTGACCGCACATATTTTTGGTATATCTGGGCAGCCTAGGTCAATCGAAAATTTATTATTCTCGCGAATCGCGAACAGGAGTTGGAAAATCGGACGTTTCTCGACAGGCACCTGTCAAAATAGGATTTATTATAGAACCCGATTTAATATTAAATAAGCGTTGAAATCTAATAGTAGTATTATAAATAAAGAGAAGTAGATGTATGGAAATATATAAAGCAATTCAGATGAAAATTGTGCTAAACCAATGTACAAACATATTTCTCGATCACATTATGACATCGATTGTATAAATATTTTAAATAAAACCGACCTAAGGGGTCAAGAAACTTTACGCGAGTTGTAATTTTTAATACCGCCGTCAGTTCCTGAACGTCGACGATACAAATTATCATTCGACTTAATCAAATCGTTGCCACCGCAGGATCTCCAGCGAGGAGAAGAGGAGAAAAAATTCAGGGAACTCGGAGGCTCGTCGGCATTCGAGAGAAGCGGCCGAGTAATCTAAAGGGCCGAGAAGAACAGAAAGAAACTGTGTGCGAGAGAATGAAATAGAGAGAGAGAAAGAGAGAGAGAGAGAGAGAGAGAGGGAGGGAGGGAAGGAGGGAAAAGAGAAAGAGAGGGGAGAGGACATTAAGCCGTATTTACGCCTGGCGCGATTTCGCGTGGGCGAGTGGCAGCAATTACGAGGCAGCGACGAGCCGATGAGCAAAGCCGCCTTAACGAGCGTCTCTCTCTCTCTCTCTCTCTCTCTCTCTCTCTCTCTCTCTGTCTCTCTCTTCTACGGCGATGCTTCTTCCTCCCACCGATCGAGGTGTCCCACGAATTTTAAGAGACACCTTTGAGAAGACGACAGCCGCCTCTCTACGCTCGACAGTTTTCCCAGCGATTCTCAGCCGAAAAAGAAGGAGATAAAAAGTCATCCTCGGGAGCAGCAACCTGTGGACTGGCCTTTTTATCGCGCCGCCGGAGCCGGCTTTACGAGGAGTCCCATAACGGAAATTTACGGCCATCTCTCTCCCTCTCTCTCTCTCTGTCCTCTTCTCTTTACTTCCCCCCACCTTCTTCTTCTTCATCTTCTTCTCTCTTCTTAAAGTATCGCGCCATTCCTCCGTTCTATGCCTTCGATCGACGTTCGAGCTTCCAACAAGAAGGAACCGGAAAGAATTAACGGCGATTAATTAACGCCAACCCCGATTAGGACGCTCTGTGTGGTCCTGAATGTTGCCGCTTTAAGGATCGAGTGCTGCCAACCGAGCCGGTTAATCTTCCTTCGGATAAAAACTTCTTCTATCTCTCGGGTTTGCTCGCGGTGAACGATCGATAAACGATTCGCTTACTCCCACGCAACAGACTCTCGACTCGATTCGACTCCTGGCGCTTCGTACGACTTCCGGAACATCGTGGTACATCGATGAGACATAAATCTTACCGTGGTACCATACCTACATACGTCCGACACGCTAAATTTTCTCTCGAGTATACTTTTTATTCGCTCGTAAAGGCAAAACGCAAAAGGACGAGATCGCTGGCAAGCACCGTTTGTCTAGCAGCTTGATTAACTTTCTAAGAGTGCGCCACCGTTACGATTTCTTGGCACACTTACGGCGAACGCGTGCTCGGGAATACGCAAGGCGAACAAGCAAGCTGCTGCGAGGACCGTGCGAGTACTCATAGGCAGCTCGTTACGATAGCAAACGGAGCAAGCTAAAACGGTTTAAACCGTTCTTTGACGTTGCTCACGTCGATCGATCTTCGTGGTTCGATCGTAAATAGGTCGATTAAAACTCACACCGATGTAAATTGATATCGCTGCTTTCGAAAGAGATACCGTTGGCGATTGCTAATACTTTAAGAATCACCTGTAACTTCCGAGGTAATAATAAACGAAGACGAGGTAATCATAAAAGAAGAAAATAAATATGACAAACAAATGGCGTAGATGAATGATACCAATGTTTTTAACGTGTCGCGCACTTTGATATATTCGCGACTAATGACCGTACGGAATAATTACGAGTCTCACGGAAGAATTCGAATGCATTGCCGGTAGTTCTGAGGCGCCGATATAATTCTTACCGCGGTTACGTTCGAACACGGCGCACCCGTAATTCTCAATCATTTCGATCGATCGTAATTGCGAGACTTCCGGTCGATAGCTCTCGTTCCTTCAGCTTCGATTCTCGCTCGAAGGCTCGCGAGATCGAAAGGAGTCATCCAACGAAATTTTCACTGGAAAGCGTCTTACGTCCTTTCTAATCGCGTTATGCGCGATTAGAAACTAACCGCAAATAAATCGACGAATAAATATCATATGAATCGTTAATAAACCAATTATAACAGCTTCGATCAAATGAATAAAAATAATCGGGAACATTGCTGTTGTTAGCATACCTCGTAATTTATTATTTACCTATATACGACGATGTCGGAAGGAATACGAGGACAATAAATTAAAGGAAGAAACTCGGATATTAAAGCGACAATAAATACCTTCTTCGATTCTTATTCGGTCGACATACTTACCATATTTTATTATTATTTTGCTCTTTCTTTCATAACGCATAAACCGATCCTCGAGCGATATCGACCGCAAAATCGTGTCGCATCGATCGAGAAGAATTTTATTTCACGGTCGTTGGCGCCTCGAGAAATAAAGACGAACGTTTCTCGAACTGAAAATACCTACACACGCTTTACGATTTTACCTTTCTCCCATCATCTGCTTCCTTCGTTCCTCTCGAAGCGAACAACCACCGGCACTCAACGCGCAGCACCCATTTGAAAGGCTTTACAACAGCGGCACTCGTGGTTTCGTCCTAGCAAATAGCCGATAATTACAATATAATGTTCGAGAAAACGCGTACAATTATCCGAGCTAAGTGGAATAAGTGGAATATCTCTATCACGGTACGTCGTGGAGTTTGTTTGTGACTTTGTACGATAATAACGATCCTTGCGATGTCATCGTCGATCATACGATGACGTTATTAACGTTCTCGCCGATCGAGATCCACTTTTGTTACCCGATCTCGTTCTTAGGTTCTTTCGTTTTTCGCTTTGCGTGAGTGAGAAAAGACAACGGATACGGATTAGTCGGTATCGCTATCTTTCATCGCATTTTGGTGATCGCAAACGTCCGATTAAATTTGATCCGATTAAAAGTAAGAGAGAAAAAGATAAAAGAGAACGAGGAACGAGTTCTGACAGCTAGAACGCGAGCTCGTTTTCGTATCTATCGTTGAACAAGATGCACCGAACGTTTATTTCCAACGACTCTGTTTGTGTATCGTACAATAAAGAGAAACTTATTTGAATAAAATTGTTTTGTTTTTTCTTTCCTTTTTTACATTAAAATATAAAGTTTAACAAAATATCGATTAAACGAACGATCGAACGTAAATAAACACTGATTATTTGATAAGAATTTAATTTTCACAATGGTTCTTTCTAATAATAAAACTTGGAGATCACTCATAAATCGAGTTTCTACTATATTGCGTTAAAATATATTTCAAACGATAAAATAAAAGATCCCTAAAAAGAGTCGATTTCCGGTATTTTCATTTTCCCCCATTCGAAACATCCTCTTCCCCTGTTCGTTCTAACGCTGGTCTTCACCTTTAAGCACTCCTATTGGCCATTTCCGGTGTTTGAGCTTGTTACAAACACTTTTTCCCGGAATCTCTCCCACTAAATCACGGGAATTATATTGGTTTGGTGTACTTATCCGGATAATTATTTCTCCCCTTCGCGGCTTTACATCGACGTAGATAATTATCGACGATTTTCACTCCTCCTTTTCTACTTAACCGCCAAGAGATATTCTCCTTTCCAATTTTCCTTCCTTCCCTTTTATTTCATTTTCTTATTTTCCTACGTGTTATCCTTATAAGTAATGATTCTCGGCACATACCTACAGGGTGTTCCATTTAAATCTGTCTGATCACCGAGGACGACATTACAACAAATCTTAAAAATAATATCTACTTTCTCCAAACTCACCTATTTATTGGGGAAAGGAATAAAAGAAAGGAAGGTTCGATCGAGGAAGAGTAAACGATCATCGATCCTTAACGGAGAACGTTCTCGGTTAACCCGTTATTAAACCGACAAAGTATAACAGTTGGCAATGACGGTGCCGCTTTGAAAGAGGGCGACGAGTCATTTCGGACGAGTGCCCTTATCGCGACATACGATCGATACTTTTACGCGAGACGGTTCAGGAGACTCCTCCCCCTCCTCCACCTCCTCCTTCGCGTAAGAAAAGAAACAAAAGAGAAAGGGAGCGAAGGTGGAAGAAGGCGTATGGACGGTGGACGAACGGATGGCGAAAGTCGTGGAGAGGGAGCTAAGGAGAGGGAGAGGAAGATGAATAGATAGGTGGACGAGAAAGAGAAAGAGAGAGAGAGAAAAGAGTCGAAGAAGGAGGAGGAGGAGAAGGAGGAGGACCGGTGGACGGGCTGAGGTGGTCGCGACAAAAAGTTGGACCGGTCCAAGCCGTAGAAAGGCGATCTCGTGTAGCGTGGGTGGAACGGGGACCGGTGACAAGAACGATCGCGAGATCGACCGCTCGAAGCGATCAAAGTGAAAGAGAGAAAAAGAGAGAGAGAGAGAGAGAGAGAGTAAGAGACAGACAGAAAGACAGATAGAAAGGTGGAAGAAAGGGGGGAAAAAAGGGAAGAGAGTCCACAGGAGTCAAGCAAGCGATGCTCACAATTTCTAATGCGTGGCGGTACGCTTCTTGCTGGGTGCCCACGATCGTAATAATTTATATCGAGCACGGACTCACTTGGAGGAAGGCTGATCGTGCGAGAAAAGGTGAGAAAAAGCGAGAAAACACTGCGACGAGAATCGCGCCGGCCTGCCGTCCTCGCGTCGATACAACTACCTCTACTTACCAACCTCTCTACCTATCTCCGATACATGCTCCGCGAAAAAGAAAACTCGAGTCGCGCGGACCACGACGAGATTTATAAATCTCGTCTTGGTTGGTTCTCGTGCCGAGACACCGTTTCGCTTCGCTTAAGCGAGATAGATTGATTTGTGACCCCGAAGCTCCTTTTCCCTTCCCTTTCAACTTCCATCGAGTTAGCTCATTTTATTTATTTAAAAAAGACTAACATTTTCCCGAGCACCACAAGTCCGATCCCTTTCTTTTTTATTTTCTTTCTTTTTCTTTTTCTTTTCTTTTTTCTTTTCCTTTTTTTTTTCAAAGCGGCCTCTGTCGATGCGCGAGCTTCGAGGTAGACGACCTGCAAAGATCAGCACTCCTTCAAGGCTGCTGTTGCTGATCTCCCTCTAGGATATCATAGTATCGTCACGTTCTCCGTACGATAACAAGATACGATATACTCTCTTTCTCTCTCTCTCCTCTCCCTCTCCCTCTCCCTCGCTCTTCCGGTGACGTCGGGAAGTTGAGCGACAATCGTCAGTGCACCGAGCGAAATTATTCAATATTTCGATGCTTCGTTGATCCGTGAAAATTTATTGTTTTCGACTGCATCTCTATTCTATATATTTACGTAGTTATTGCTTTTTTCACGTAGACGGATGCATCTAGGTTGATTCAATTACAAAGCTTTTATCCACTCTACCATTAGTACGGTAGACACCGTAGTAAGTTGATAGGTACCTACATCAAGGGTGTCAGGAAAGCGTATCGGACGTCCGAAAAAACTGTGTCAGAGAATATTGTTGTATGGAGATATCGGGATATATTGAAAAGCCGATTATCCGTATATCATACCTTTACATGAAACGTCGATTATTCTATTACCACTTATCCGGAATATCGATCGCATGGAACAGGATATCGTGTGAGAGTATACGTATATATCTACGGTTGCGAGCTGCATATAATACTCGTATAATGAGGTACTACCTGAAATCCCGAGTGCGGCGTAAATCAAGCCGAACATCATTATGCGGCCGTAAGATAAAGAGCCTGTATACCTTTAATGCGTCCTCGGTCTCATGCTTTATTTCTGTTAAATACGTGAATCACGTGCTGTCCGATAGTCGTGTGCCGATATACAGTCGATGTCAGGTCTACTTAGTGGGGAGACAAAAAAAAATTCTCTAATTAGGTACTACATATACCCTATTCGATTTTCAAAGTTGAATCGAGACTCGTAGAATGATAATTATCGATAGATAATCGACTCGGGAAATGACGGATATCTATGTACGGCTTACCAACGTTAATTATCAATTTTTGATGTTACCTCATAGTTCAAGGAACAATCAATTGAGAGAGTTTCTTTACGTCGGAGTTAAGTACGCTCGTCAATGAATCTTCATTTCGAGTCTTCGCAAAGACGATTCATAGAGATATCCACGCGTTCGCATTGTGTCCGATTAAAAATCGTGACTCGACTCTCTATCTTGCCGGTGATACGGACGAGAAGACGTCGAGGTCGATAATTTCGCGTTCTTAAAGGATATGTAGCCAACCTTCGTACAAATACGCCAAGATAAAGTCGATAATTACTACGTATCGATCGTGAAACGTATCGAGGCTATTCGCTCGGCGTTATGTGGAACTCTATCCTCATCGTAATAAATGAATATACCGATATAAAATTAGGTCTTTTTTTTTTTTTTTTTAGGCAACATCGTCGAAAAAGATTTCTAATGAATTTCGATACATTAGAAGATTACTATTAGTAGATACACTAGCTAAGACTCCGCCTTTCTCTCGCTTTCAATTTCGGCTTACTTCCATACGAGAACACAGGAAATGAACGATTTCACCGTAATCGCGGTACGTATTATCCTTGGACTTACTGCCACGTTCATCAACCAGCCACAAAATATTCTCGGATTGATAGACTCGTACAAGCTTCCTCGATCAACCATGTCCTTTACTTTATATGAAAACTTATATCAAAGAAAAAGGAAAAATAATAATCGTCGATATTTCGCTCGGTGTTATCGTTGTTACATACAAACTTTTGGATTGGTTACTTACCTAAAATTGTGATGTGAAAACAATTTGCAGAAAGATCTTTAGTGATATTTATTAAAGGACGAATCGGAATAATTATAATAATAAACTTTTATCGTGTGTTTATATATTCCAGCGTTAAAGTGCAACGACATACAGATTCTGATTGTTTTTCTTTCAATTTTATTTCGATGTACAGAGATAAGAGAAAATTGTGTGGAAGTCGTTTTTATAGAAATGGGTACAAAGGATGACGATATTACGAAGTGAATATTCGTACGAATTTGAGAAGACGATTTAACGAAGATTCGCTCGTTTCTCCGCGATATGTTTAATATTAATCCAAATAATGGATAAGATTGTCTCACACGACAGTTATTTTAATAATAAAACACAAACGACGACGTTCGTTCGAGTTTGTCGCGGAAGAGAGCTCGCTTCTCGCATTGAAAAAATATTTTGCTTGGACGTTATGCTTTCCCTTATATACGTATATTATACACATGTATTTCTCTAAATCATCCTCAGCCTTAAAGTGATATGTTTAAGTTTGCCTACCGTAAACGCTCGAAACTCGAAGATTTCTGACACGTTGCAAAAGGCACGTCTGACGATTCATTTTTCTCCGCTTATCGTCGATGGCGAAGCAGAAATATGGCAAAAATAATAATGAGTGCGTGACCAAGGAGAGGGGACTGAATAAAAATGCTTCAAATATAATGAAATAGAATGAAAAGAAAGAACGATAGAAGATAAGTGATTAAAAACAAAAAAAAAACAAAAAATGAAAAAAAAACAAACAAACAAACCAAAGAAACCGTGATAGGAGTTTCGTTGAAAAAATTATATTTTTTTTTTTCCTTTCTGGCACGATTCGTAAACACAACATAATTTATAAATTAACATACACAATCGTCATCATCAATAATTTACACAAAAACTTCGCGTAGCGCTCCTTTTTTTTATATCGTTACAAAAGATAGAGAAAAGGAGACGCGATCGTCTCTCTGAAAGGGAAGCTCTTAGCACGTCGAGGGAATACGGTCGAGTGGTTAAAGGAAAAGGATAAGGATAAGAAATAAAAAAAGAAGAAAAGAAAGAAATAGAAATTTAAATAAAAAAAGAAAATTAATGAGATCGATATTCGACCGGAGAAAAAAGTGAAATCTTTGCGTTAAAACATTTATAAGAGTCATTTCCGAAATGAAATTACGTACGATATATACGTAAACATTTGCTCGATGCAAATTTCAATGAATATTGAAAAATACTTTATAATCTCTTTCTTTAATAAAAGAGACAAGGCTATAAAACAGAAAAAAGAAAGAAGAAAACAAATTTGTACATATATGAAGAGGAAAAAAAAATAAAAAGAAAAAGAAAGAGAAGGATGGAGAGGGGAAGCTCGACACGTGAACTGCATAACAAAATAAATAATAGAAGCATTAAACAGGATTAATCACTTAACAATGTAACTAGGCATAATATAGCGATATATAATAATAATAATAATAATAATAATAATAATAATAATAATAATAATAATAATAATAATAATAATAATAATAATAATAATAAAATAATAATAATAATAAGAGAAAGATATTAATAACTAATAATAAGAAATATTTTTTTGTTCGTAATAATAATGAATGGCTAATGTGCGTTTAATAGTTACAAGAGCGGATTTTCTGGCACGGCGATCATTTTTGATTGCCCGAGGACACATCGAACGCGTTCCTTCCAATTCTTCTTCCTCGGCATCATCTTCATCATTATCATCATCATTATCATCATAATCATAATCATCATCATCATCATCATAATCATCATCATCATCATCATCATCATCATCATCATCATCATCATCATCATCATCGTCATCGTCGTCGTCATCATCATCATCATCATCATCATCGTCATCATCATTATCATCATCATCTTCTTCTTCTTCTTCTTCTTCTATTTCGTCCTATTCTTCATCTTCTTCTTCTTCTTCTTCTTCTGCTTCTTCTTTTTCTTCTTCTTCTTCTTCTTATTTTTCTTCTTTTTCTCCTTTTTGTTCATCCGTCTATGAGACGGACTCGTATTACGCAAGAGATTCTCATTTTAAGGCTGAATCGCGCGAGGAACGCGTCCGTCGAGCCGAAGGTGTCGCTGGTAAATATCTAAGTCAACTCGAGATATTGAAAGATAAACATCGAGGAAAGAGGGGCGCATTACGAATAATATTTATTAATCCTGATCACCTTACGTTATCTTATATATCTGACTGTTTCTTCGATCTACATAATTCGATCTGACGATAGAAAATATTTCTTTATAAATTTTCATTAAAAATTCGTTTAAATCGTGCTAACGAGTTAGAAAGAGAAAGAAAGAAAGAGAAAGAGAGAGAGAGAGAAAGAGAGAAAAAGAGAGAGAGAGAGAGAATAGGAAGAATTTTTTAATTAACAATATCAGCGAAATCTCGGTCTCGTCGAGTCGTTCTTCGCACATCCTTTCTAGCGAGCCAATCACCTCCACGCAATAACGATCGATCGACGCAAAGTGCTCGGCTAAAATGGCAAGCAGACGTTACATTCTTATTAACTGCTAATAATTATTCGGCTCGTTCTTCGCGAAACGCTTAAACGGTAGATATAATTAGAAAAAATTCTCGATATACAAAAATACAGATATACAATACATAAAAGACGAGCGCGTTCGATACGCTACAGATTGGGTGTGTCCGTTTCTTTTTTTTGTGTGTATGTGTGTGGGTGGATAGTTAGTATTTTCTACCGTGTAAGTTGCGTGTATGTTTTTATATGTATGTTTCGTATACAGATGTCCGTGAAGCGCGTGGGTGCGCGGATCGAATTATGGCAAGGATAGGGGCAAACGACCAAGATGTTTGGTGCGTAAGATCGATAATTAATTAATGATATATCCACGCGTCTACGAAGCGGAAAGTCGTCGTACGAGAGCGAGAGCGAGAGCGAGAGCGAGAGAGAGAAAGAGAAAGAGAGAGAGAGAGAGAAATTTTAAAAATTAAGAGAAAAAACAAACAACGCAAGAAAAATAAAATGGTTCATTATATACCTGGAATTCGATTGATTGGATAAACCGAATACAGAAAACATAATTTGGCATCTCAAACGATGCATATAACTACTTAAACAATTTCTTTTTTCTTTCTTTTTTCCTTTTTTTTCAAATTCGCTCGTCTAATCTTTTCATTTCTAAAAACTATTCGCGAGATTTCAAGAGATTCCCTGTGTTAATCATCTTCTTTCAGAGAAGGGTACTTTCGATCTAAGATCGTTAAAAGATCTTTTCGTCTTTTGTAACAACGCTCAACTCAGTCGTATTTACGTTATTTTTCATTCTAGTTTAATTCTCGCTCACGAGAATCCGAACTCTCTCTTGAAGAGCAATATAAAAAATATTATGTCTCTCGGTTGTCTTTACGGTAATATATGATAACGCTAACAACTACTATAATAATTAACGCATGATGATAATGATAATAATAATAATAATAATAATAATAATAATAATAATAATAATAATAATAATAATAATAATAATATTAATGATAATAATAATATAATAGTAATAGTAATATAATAATAATTAATTACATACTAATTAACGTTACCTCTAAATATTTCTATATAATGCTTCAACTTTTAGTTTTCTCTCTTTCTGCAGGTACAATTCGTTTACTATCGATCATTATTTTGTAACCCTTCTCTTTGTCTCATCCTTTCCTTTCCAATTCCAAATCTAATCGGCGAGCGGATCTCTCTTGAAAGTTCGCGAGGAGATTCGTTTTAAATAACAAACGACCGAATGGAATAATTTATATAAAAATAAAAAAAGAAAATATAGAATCTCGTAGAAATGAAATCGAATATAGGACGAGTCTTTTTCTTTTCTTCTTTTTTTTCTTTCTTTTCCTTTTTCTAACAACAAAACGTTGAATTTTGAGAGAAATTGAAAAAATCTCGAATAATCGAGGCGATAATCACTTTCTAAAAATTCCGTACTGTTCGCGCTTGGCACAACGACGACGTACAAAAACGAGTGACGCAAATATTTGTAAAATACTTTTTATAAATAATCTTTCAATTTTTAAATAATCAAATTATTTAATTAAATGTAGCGTCTCCTCGAATTGTTCCTATTGTATGAGTTTAAGACAGATTAAGATATACTTTTGTCTCCAATGTCGTTTCGACAGGGCAACGAGTACGGAATTGAATCGAGGAAAACGAGTAGTTTGGCACGAGTGTATACGCGTAGATTTTCGACTGAAATACGCTTAGGAGAGTATGATCGGTGAGAAAAAGAGAGCGAGAAAGTCTTTTGTTTTCGAAGGAAAAGCGACTTTCCTTATACGCGATCGTTGATCTAGCGGGCAAGAGCAAGAGGATTATAATAGGAGGCGGAACGATAGGAAGAATAGAAGGATGGAAGGAAAGAGTAGGAAGGGGGAGGATAATAAAGGATTAGGATAATACTGTCCGAGATACGAGTCCTCCTTCAGCGTCGAGATTCGCGCGCTCGACGACGCGAGGTTCCACGCTCGAGCTCGCGAGCAATCGCGAGAGAAGTGGCGAAGACGTTTCGTCCGCGAGCTCTTCGAGAGACCGAAGCTCGAGGAGAGGTGAGGAACCAGGGTCGTCCGACGGCTCGTCGTCATTCGGTCTTTATGGCAGCGCCGGTGGAAGAAGGAGAGGCTGGCATGGGCTGTCCATAGGACGTAGGACTACCATCGTCCGATGGGAGCGAACCTGGTTCCGTCTTCGTCGTCCCTGTTGCTCCTGAAGCTCTTCCTTGACTTTCGAGGAACTTATTGTGGGTCCTCTGATGCCTAGTGATCATGTCCCTGCGACAGGCCGCATAGGTACAGTCTGGACATTTGTAAGGCTTCTCACCGGTGTGCGTTCGCTGATGAGTACTGAGGTGATCGGACCTGCTGAACACCTGGTTGCATACCTTGCACGTGTAAGGCTTTACGCCTGTGTGCAGCCTCATATGTCTCGTCAACATATCCGACCTGGCGAAGCTCCTTTGGCACACGTCACAGAGATATGCCTTTGCAGAAGCGTCGTGCGGGCCCTGCTTGCGATGCCTCGACGCCATGTGTTTCGCTAACCGATCGTGAAGGCTAAACATCTGGCCGCATTCCGGACAGACATAGGCTAGATCGGCACCAGGCGGCATCTCCTCGACTACAGGCGAAACTTCGAGGTTATACCTCACGGCAACGCTCTCCTTCGTCGTCGGCGAGGCGACATCTCCTCTGACGACTGGTACGCTCACGGAACCCCTCGTCACGATGCCAGCCGGTAAAAGTCGAAGTGCAGGAGGTCTATTACCCCCCGCTGCCGCTGCGGCGGCCGCCGCGGCAGCCGCAGCAGCCGCCGACGCCATCAGATTTTTCATCGAAAGATCCAACGGTAACTCCTGCGGACTCGTCGTCTCGCTTTCTAACGAACCGCTTCGTGGTGGGTGATTTTGATTCACCATCAATGACATCGACGAGGACGTCGAGGCTGGTGGTATCCTCTGTTCCCAACCAGGCACCACGTCGGAGTCCGAGAAACTGCGTCCGCGAAAGATATCCGGAAGGTACTTGGTGTGCATGTACTGCTCGAAGCTGTACGAGCTCAAGGAGCCCGGTGTGAGGGGTGGTAGGGACAATGGTGTCAACGGGGTCAGCGGGGTCAATGGCGTTAACGGCGATGTGGGTGAGTGCAACATCATGCCGCCCGAATTAGGGGACTGACTACATTGGGCGCAGGTACAAGCACCGTTGTTCAGCTTGCCCGATGAGGAACGATTCGACGTGGACGATTGTTTCTGATTTGGGTTCTGCCGAGTTTTATTGTTGTACGTCAGGTTTCGATGATTGTGACGGCTTCTGTGGTGATGGTTGTGATGATGGTGGTTGTGATGATGTTGATGACGATTGTTTCGTTGCTCCACCTCGCCCTCGCCGACCGTTGTCGCCGTCGTTATCGTCGTCGCCATCGTCGTCGTCGTCGTCGTCGTCGTCGTCGTTGTCGTCGTCGTCGTCATTGACATCGTCGACATCGTCGATATTGGATTCTCCTCTTCCTCTCCTGTTGGCGTCACTGGACTCTCCTCGTCCTTGAACCTTAACGGTAGTACGTTCAAACTGGACGGACTATCGACGGCCGACCTGGAAGACGATCTCGGCGAACCAAAAACGTCCTCCTCTTCTTCGGACGCTGGCCCGTTACCTTCGAACCTGAGTACCTCACCCTCCGACGGCGAACTTCTATGTGCTTGGAGAATATCAAGTACTTGGGCCAGCCGTTTTCTCTTTCGTGGATTCCGATGATTACGATTCGCCGTCGCCGCTAGGGTATTGTTGTTCGTGCAGGAAGGCGGGGGCGGCTTGGCCGGACCCGGGGGCGCGGCTGCGGCGTCCTCCACGGCGCTCTCGGCCATCGTCATCGAGGATGCGCGGCACCCGCCGCCTGGGCCCCTTATGCCGCCTATTACACCCTCGGCTACCACCGTCGTACTGCCTCCCACCTCGTCCTGTAACAATCAACGATGGACTTCGTTCATTGATCAACTTTGTTCCCGTTCGATCCATCCGTATCAATACGTAAATCAAAATCGAGAAAATAAAATGAAATGAAATGAAATGAAATGAAATGAAATGAAATGAAATGAAATGAAATGAAATGAAATGAAATGAAATGAAATGAAATGAAATGGTCAGCATCGCCTTAACACATCCTACTTTTCTTCCCTTATTTTTATTTCTATTTCAGATATCATCGCGCATCGATCGATCCTTCGACAAAGGACAGATTCGAAAAACTGTCACATCTTTACTTACCGATCGCTCGTAAAATTTTCACGCGAGTGGACGGAAGAAAATTGGACCAAGAAGAACGTCAACAGTTTTCACTAAATCTGTCAAAAATGAATCGATCGGAAGTCGAGAGATTCCTATGGATTGGATTGGATTATTCCTACGTAGGAGACTTCGCCATTAAATAAAAGCGAGACGTCATTAAATAAAAGAAGGTACGACGGTATAGCCAACTATATTTTTGTTTCTTACGGTATTAGACCGTAATCCCAGCAATGTGAAGATGAGAAACTCGATGTCGCGTTTTTCGAGTCTAATTGCAACTCGAACTAAACACGCACTCAAAATTAATATAAACAACTTTTTTCCCCGTATCGTTTGACGTTCTCGTCTTCATTTATCGCGACATCGATGTTCCGTCATAAAATCGCGCGTAAACGAGTAGGTACACGTCGAATGCATTTAAATTTCAGATTAAGTACATCATATGGTGTGCGAATCGACTGAAATCACGACTGTAAATTGGATTCTAGAACTTTTTGCTCAAGAAACTTTAGTTCTCGTTTACTCTCTCCGACGAAGTCATTAAGTCTCTCGTTAAGCATTCGAAAATCTATAACATATATATATATATATACCACATATGCAGCCTTACGGAGGTAGATTTAACTTATAAAGCAAAAAAAAAAATGTTTTGAATGACACGAATTCGACTCAGAGAGGAATCTTAATTTACAAGAGCTATCGATTACGATTCTATTTTTGCAACGATTACGATCTCTATTTTTATCTTGCACACTCTACTCTTCTCCTGTCCCCCCCCCCCCCTCTCGGTGCATTTAAGCAAATAAAGGCGGCTCCTTTTTTTCCTTTTCCTGCCTTTCCATCTTTTTTTTTCGTCATCAAGACGGTGCACGGTCGTCCAAACAGCGGCCGCTCGGTAGAATCTCTTGGAGAGAGAAAGGGTTCCGATGATCGGTCGTAAAACGTAAAGGGGACTCGTAAACGAAGTGAAAAGATGTCAGAACGTAAAAGCCGAGAACAGGTCCCCAAGGAGAAAAAGGTGTGGGCGTACTTACTCCTTGGCTCATCCCCCTTTCCCCATTCCTTCCTTCGTCGTCATCATCTTTGTCGTTATCAACGTCATCATCCTCCCAACCCTTTTTTGCTAAGATATTTTTAATAATTACGATACCTTCCCGAAGAATGCTATCTTCTTTAATCTTCCAAAAAGAATATTAGAGGATCGAAGATATAAGCAATTGCGGGGTCTCGTTTGCAAAAAAAAAGAAAAGAAAAGAAAAACAAACAGAAAAAAAGAACTAATTTGTGGATCGTAAATAAACAACGACATTTTTATCTATCGTTTCATTTCTCGAAAAAAATATTAATGTTACGAAGGTTCAAGAAAAATGATCACGCGGGTTTAACTCGCTTGAAGGAGAAGTTTGAGGACGAATCTCGATCGAGATCATCGAATACATTGGTCCGAACGACGAGGTGGTCGAGGACGTCGCTTTGATCGTGGTAGGAGGATTTGCAGGCGAGCAGAAGCAAGGAGAGGATCATCCATGAAGAATTCCAGCAGGAATGCCCTGAAGGAGGCACCTGTAACCACGGCTCGACGCGAGAGAAACACAGAACAGGTTGAGACGTGGGCGTGGGTGGAGCGCTTGATCTTTCTCCCGCACGATCTACCGATATACCGGGTGCTCCGTCTTGATCAGCGATGGCTTTAACTAAACTTCGAAGTTTTCTTGTTTCCCGGTAAATTTTGTTCTAACTTATACGATGATCACGACGTTTCGGTGTTCATTAAAAAAAAAAAAAAAAGGAAAGAAAGAAAGAGAGAAAAGGAAGAAAAAGCAAAAAAAAGAAACAAAAAGAAAAAAAAGAAAAAATAAAGTAAAACCCGTGACTAATAGCTTTATACATTTAAATATTTTTTCATATATCTGTTTGGTATTAATTTCGATAAACTCGAAGAAAGTTCTCTTGATCGAATCGTAAATAGACTCGTACCCTTTGCTACCTTCAGGTCTATCTACCATTCCTCCCTCGGAAGAAAAGAGAGTACCCGGCCTTAGGGCAGACAAGCTCGCCTCAGTGGCGGTGAGGCTCCGGCAAACTGCTACCAAAAAACCAGACGGGCTACCGAAGAGAAGCCCGATGGCTCTCTTCACTTTCGTCCGGTAGGACGCGACTTTGAAATGATAAAGGATACGTTGATCTTCCTTTAAATCGAGACTTTTTGAAATCGATTTTCGTTAAACCTATTGAAACATATTTATTCGAAAATTTGAAAATTACGATCTTTATTAGAGAAACAACGACGAGCGATAGGAAAACGATAACTCCAAACTTTGGACGAATTCATTTGAATGAATTAATTAACGGTATAGATAATACTAGATGGAAATAGTTCGAAGCAATAAAAGCTTCTGCGCCATGGAACGAATTGAAAGGAACGACATGGTATTATCAGTGAAGCTAAACGAACGCACCGTGCCGTGTGTACCTACCTATGTACGTACGTCGTGCGACAGATTTTATCGTCGTTCGGAAAATTACGGTTTATCGGTAACGTGATTAATGACTGTTCATTGGATATTGGACGGTAATTAAACGCTCGGTAATTTGTGTTCTGAAAGAGAGATAGATAGAGAGAGAGAGAGATAGAGAGAGAGAGAGAGAGAGAGAGAGAGAGAGAGAGAAAGAGAGAGAGAGAGAGAGAAAGAGAGAGAGAGAGAGAGAGAGAGTAAGAGAGAAAGAGAGAAAGAGTAAGAAATAGCAATAGTGTATAGCATAGGCACAGTCAACTTGCCAACTAAAGCTTGATTTAAGGATCGATTCGAGATAATCTATTTCTCTCGCTCTTTATCTCTTTTTCTTATCACCATTTTCGCCGACTACCGACGATCGAATCATTTTGATTATTTAAATGTCTCATCTCCTCTACTAGAAAAGGAATACGTCTCGAGTTTCTAAAACGATCGTTATTAGGTTCGAGATCTCATTGATGCGATAATAGTCAAAGTCGTTACTCGATCGATCGGTAAACATCCTCGCGAGTTCCTCGCTTCGATAATTAAACACTCTCGCGATTTTGCCGTCACCGTCGTTCTTTCACGTCATTGACTTTTTATGGCTTGCACCTTGCGCTTCTCCTCTTCCTTCGCCTCGCTTCTTTCCCCCATCCCATCCCCCTTTCCTCCCACTTCGTGCGTACAAGGGAGAGAGTGTAAAACTGACGGAGAATCATTAACGAGCGACCAACAACGTTACCATCGCGAGAGCTCAACCACCGGCACTCGATAGAATTCAAAAAGAGCAGAAGAAGGAACACCTGAAAGTTATATACGAGCGTGTAACTTGACTGGCGTAGGGTCTACATGGAGAACGAAGCCTCCTCCTCCCCTCCCTCTTCTTTATTCGTCCTTCTCTTCTTCTTCTTCTTCTTCTTCTTCTTCTTCTTCTTCTTCTTCTTCTTCTTCTTCTTGCCCTCACCTAAGAAGTCACCTGTACCGGCTGTAAAAGCGATTAAGGCACCGACACAAACACGTAGAACGATAACGTCCCTCTCTCTTTCTCTCTTTGCAAATTAAATAGCTTTTTCTCATTACCCAATTTCGTTCTCATTCTCGCGTCATCAACAGGTGCAGTCGTCAATGATTGCCTTTTGGCGTGCAACAGGAAATTTATCAAAACCTGGAACGAAGGAAGAAAGGAAGGAAAGAAAAATCATCCTGTGTGGCACGTACCGTGTCGAGTACGCGTGGATAATATCGATTCTCTTTCCACTTCAAAAAACTAATCGGTTCTAATATTTAACTTGAACGCTTATCTTTACAATGATAATGTTGTAATTAAAATCGTGCGGGTAGATCTCGATAAATAAATAGTTTTCTATGAAAAGATAAAAATGTCGACGATAATAAGACCGGCCTATATAAACTAATCGATCTGAATAATCGAATTCCATAGACAATCAATGCACAAGTCGATCAGACCGATTCGCTTTAATTATACGTAGCTATCGCGTACGATCACGTACGATTCGTATGACATCGGCCATGATCAGTAAAAGAAGTAGTTACTAAAAGATAAAGAAAAAATTCGAAAAGGAAAAAAAGAAAACTGTGAAGCCATTGTAAAAACATTCGATACACGTGTCATTTTTTCTACATTAGTGGGAGATACGATGACATATCGTTATGTCTAATAAATAACAATTTAGTGTCCAACTTCTGTCTTGGCTCCCATCTAATATATTATTGATTATTTACGTCGAGACTTTAAAATATTCTCTACGGATTTAAAGGTGCGTCAATCCTATCTATAAAATAGATGTAATCAATCGATTGAATTTCGATTCGATCATTAATATTAAAAATGTAACGAACGGCGGATATCTAATAAAAAAGAAAAGAAAAAAAGAGAGGGGAAGAAAATAGATAAAATGAACGCGTCGAAAATGATTTCCTTGAAACTATCGATATAGCCTTAGAAATTCTATCGATATTTATTTATCGATGTTTATTTCATTATCTTTTTACTAAGATATTTGATGACAAGCAATTCTCCACGAGTGAGAAAAACGTATCTAATTGTTATTACACCTGCTATAACATTTTGTAGGCGAACGGTTCATTTTGCACGCTGTCTCCCAGTCGCATCGAAAGAGTCATGGCGCCGCACTGCAGGAGAACTGCAGACTCCGAAATTTAGGTGCGCAGAGTCGAGTTTCTATGTAGATTCGTACTCGACGAGTACATACGTGGATTTCCACTCTCTGTTTCTCTCGTTGCTGTAGCGTGGCGTTGCTGAATGCAAAGCGCAGTATGATTGCGTATACGTGAAGAACGTAGATCGTTAAAAAAAGAAAAGAAAAGAAAAGAAACAAGGAAAAAAATATGAAAAAGAAGAAGAAGGAAATGTTAAACAATACATTAGGTATATTAGGTATCGTTGAAAACAATAAACGTTGAAAAATCAATTTTAGGAAGACGATAATCTCGTTGAAATTATCTCGAATAATACTTTCTCGCATGTTAAGATACGATCGTGTTATACTACGTACGAACGGACATGCGGTAGACCTCGTCAAGGAGATATAAAATTCCGTAGGCCTTCGAACGGACGTTTCGTACGAGACGATGTAAAGCAAGTTTCGATTTATTCGCGTTAAGACGACCTTCCATGGAATTTCAAATCGTCGCACGCTAACATTTAGCTACTTACGTGCGTATATACACGCAACGTAACGAACGTGTACACATATACAAAGAAAAAGTACACGATTGCGGGAAAGAAAAACTGCCTTCTCTCGAAGGCAGCGCTCGTACGACGAACGTTATCGCGTAATTGCGGGTTAATTCGAGGCTGACAGGCGACAGTGTACAAGGCGTGGGCGATTCCTTAAGCCTGTCTCGTTTTGTCGCCCTCGAACTCGGCACGCAAGCGTTTAAAGTTTAAACTCTAAGACGAAGAGAGAAGGAGAGACAAGAAAAAGACTGGTCTTCTCCTCGTACCTACATATTTTCTAGGAATCTCTGCTAACATTCTCTCTCGACACACTTTACACTTATCCTCTTCTTCTTCTTCTTCGCGTGAGTTTAATCATGACCAGGAAAAATCACCTATGTTAAATCTCCTCGTTCCTTTTGCTCTATGCTCGTTTAGAACGAACTCTCTTTCTTTCTCTCCCTTTTTTTCTTTTTCTCTCTTTCTCTCTTTTTCGCTCTCGTTCTGTCTCTTTTTTCGTCATCGATGGCCGCGATATCAAGGTGTTAATATGTCTACGAGTTAACGGCTGTCCTCGGCTCTACTCGATAAGATCGTCTCGCTCATGAGTTTATCGAGTTTGCTTTGAGTCATCTAGATACCTTCGTAAACCAAAAACAAATCCGAAGCGATTTTTTAATCATTAAACGTGCAATATGAGATCTGGAGTTAAGAATGGTATATGTATCCCTTATCGCGCGCTAATTAATATGATAATTACGTACCGAGCTAAAGAGTAAATTATCCGTGAGCGATAAAAAGATCGAACGTTCGATAAGTAAACTACGTTTATTCGGTTGAAATTTTTCAATTTCTTTTCTCGCGCCGTAAGAACCAACATTCACGTCGGCTCGTTTGACCGTCCGATCGATTCGATTATGTAACGTTATCGCGAGAAATACGCGCGACGGATAACGTGGGTGTCATGGAACCACCGTGCACGTTCGCTCCCAATTACGTCTATCCAACCGACTGCTTGTCCGTCTGCTCATTCGTCCGTTCATTCGTTAATACCGTTCTTTCCTTCCTCAATCGGCCGTAAAGCTTTTCATTCGTATCTCGCGGATCGATCGATTATCATCGCACTGGCGAAACGGATTTAGGTTAGTAGCATGAAAGAGAACTTGCAAAGTAATGAACTGTCGTACCCAAGATTAGATCGTTGCTAATCACTCTGCAGTAGTTTTTCTTCTTTTTCTTCGCCTGTTTTGATGCGGTCTGTTAGAACACACGAAGAGCAAACAAAATTTCTATGAGATACACTAGCCTCCATTTTCTTTTCTCTTTTTTATTTTTCTTTTCTTTCTTTCTTTCTTTCTTTCTTTCTTTCTTTTTTTTTTTTGATCTACCATGCCCTTTGCTAAAGACTTTGCTCGTTTCTGTACTCGATGTAAAAGCGAAGGGGAAAAAGACCGACGGAGAGTTTGGTTCGTTCGATGCAACCAACGTCAATGTAAAAAGGAAGAGAGAAAAAGGAAGAGAGAACAGAAAGAGAGAGAGGAAGATCGACGTTGGATAGGACGGTCGAACGGCAGGTATAGACCCGCGCCTTAATAGAAACACCCACGCTCTCATTATGCGGATATCGTAAACATTCCCCTCATATGCGCGAATGCCGCGATCGCCCGTATGCAAATATCACAAGGCGTTCTTTTTATCCTCTCTCTCCTTCTCCTTTTCTCTCTCTCTCTCTCTCTCTATCTTTCTCTTTCTCTCTCCGCTCTTTCGAGCACAGTTTGCACGCCATCGCGTAAAGCAGTCCTCCGCGATTTTCTTCCATCTCCTTTCTTTCTTTGCATTACATGTTTTAAACGTGTACACCCTCTCTCTTTCTCGATCTCCTTGATTATCCTTTTTCAACCCCTTCGAGCCTTAATGAGACACCCACTTTCGCAAAATAATCTCTTAGTACGATTTGTGTGACATCATGGAAACGTAAAACGGTCGACGCTCGTAGAGGGTCAACTCATTGCCACCGCTTTACTTTACCATGTTACTTTCTCTCTCTCTCTTTCTTTTTTCCTCTTTCTTTCCTTCTTATTTATCTGTATCTTTGACCGTTCGTTCATGTATACCACCCACGAGTGAAATAATGACTCATTTTGCGACTATAATAAGATAAGATAATGTCCGTGCTAGCATTAGGGATAATAAAAATCTTTCGTTCTAACGTAAGCATTCTAAGAAAAATGATTTTTCTTTAATAGGAATAATTGAATGATGACGTACAGCGTAAACGATTAAAACGAAAGATAGAAAATAAACGAAAAAGTTATATATATATATATATATATATATATATATATATATATATATAGAGAGAGAGAGAGAGAGAGAGAGAGGGAGAGGGAGAGAGAGACAAAAATGATGTTCATTAAAAATATGTAATATAACGGCTCGCTTACAAGAATTACGATGTACCGTATAAACTGGACCTCGAATAGGCAAACGGAAGACTCATAAAGATATCGCAGAACGATTAACCGCGTGGTAATAGTCGAAAGCGGAAGGAGAGAGAACCGAGTCGGTGCCTAAGATAAGCTTCGCCATACATCATCGTACGAACGAAAGCTACTCTTCTCCACGGGGCAAGAGATCGTTACGAAGAGATCCTCCTATCCTTCCCTCTCCCTTCTCTTCTTCTAGAAAGAGAGAGAGACTTCCGGGCGAGGCGAGACGAGACCAGACGAGACGAGACGAGACGACCACCGAGACGAGAAACGGTCGGCGACGATTTAGTCGCATCTGCCGCAAGTAATAGACGTCACCCATATTCGTAAGGAGAGAAAGAGAAACGAGATCGAGAGAAAGAGAGAGAAAGAGAGAGAGAGAGAGAGAAGAGAGAGAGAGAGAAGAGAGAGAGAGAGAGAAATAGAATAGTATACTTTGTCTGAGAATATATTTCCACCCGCATCGAGGACCATTAAAAGACGAATAAGAAGAAGAAGAAGAAGAAGAAGAAGAAGAAGGAAGAGGAGGAGAAGAAAAGAAAAAAAGAAAAAAGCATGAAAAAAGAAGAAAGAAAGGTAGGTCTCGAAGGAAGAGCGAGTGAGAAATATAGAAGAGGGCAGTAATAAGGCGGCGCAGATGATGAGTGGCCGACGTAAATTAGCCTGCACGTAAATTAACCACCCCCGACGAAGAGAAGGCAACAGTACGGCAATGGTGACGACGATGTTGGAATATAACGACCGTTCCTGTGCTCGCTTATGCCGCTAGACCAAACGAGAAACTGTGCGAGAGAAAGAGAAAGAAAATAGAGAAAGAAATAAAGAATGAGAAAGAGTGCGAGAGAGAAAAAGAGAGAGAGAGAAAGAGAGAAAGAGAGTCGTAGATGCCGGCGGAAAGGTCTCCGGTAAAAAGTCCCTTCTCTCATGAGTCGCCCTCGGGGCCCTTAATGAACGTCGCGTGCCGCGCGCGAGCAGCACCCGTCGCAAGGTGCATCGTGAGCGTTAAAATCGTTCCCCGCCCTTACCGAGTAGAGTAACCATCCAAGAGAATTTCTCCCTTCGAATTCCCTTTTTCGAATCAATTTTTACGTTCACTGACGAGTTAGATCATTTTAACTTAACTGGTAATACTTCTACATCTTCTATTCATTTATGTTCCTTTGATAAAATTTTGAGACGCTTTTTTTATCTGCGTAGGCGCACAACATTTTTGCTATACGCTTTTTCCTATTAACCATTTCTCGTATTTTTATCTCAAAATCGATATCTAAAGATTAATTTTTTTTTTCTTCCACCTGTATATAAATATATATATACATATATAATATATATATATATATAAATAAATAATGCAACACACTAGAACGCACAAGCAACAACATGGTTTTAATAAAGCTCTCCTCCATCGGTGAATTGTTTATGCATAAAACTTGTCGAGGAACGAGTTTGGTGAGTAGCTCGCGTCGATCACACTGCTTATAGTATGTAATGAGACTTAGTTTAGATACACGTAACCAAGTATATCAGGCTCCTTAAGAGCCCGCGAGGAGAGCTCTCCTATCGTCGGCTATTCCACCTTGATATACGACAGCTCGTAATACCCTTCATCTTTCTTGTTTTCCGTCAGCGAAAAATTTCCTTTACTATCCCGTATAGCCGTTACGCAATATCGTCGTTGACATTGCGTTAAATTCAAGATCGGCTTAAGAACGAGAATCATTATTGATTGTAAATAAACAGTTTAGTACGTTAACGAGGATCAATCCTTATCATAAAACGAAATATATATTTTTGTTATTTCTTTCCTTCTTTTTTATCCTTAATAATATATCTTCCTTGATATCTTTAAAAGGGGAATAACAACGTGATGAAAACAACCAATAAAAACGAAGTCAAGTGCAGGCTCGCAGGGAAAATGGAAACTTCCAATTAAAGATATGTATTCCGAACTGGGCCAACGACAATTAATTAACGTCCACACATGCGGATCGACGCTTTTAACGGAATACGACTTTGGAGGCTACCACCTGTACTATGTATCTTTTTATCTTAGATACATGATTTCTTAGTTTGGACAGTGGACGAATGTAGACATAATAGAAATTGAAGTATCGTTTAAGAACAGACGTTCGTCGTATTTACCCTTCGAGAACATTTTTAATTTTTACTTGTTTTTTTTTTTTTTTTATTTTCTCAAATATATTTATATGATATCGAAAATGAGTTTGCGTCATTTTAAAGATCCTACGCAGTTGGACCGACGATATTTAATAACAGTGAAATATAATCAAGTACTATACTGCAGAAACGAGATACATACGTACGTTCAAGACAAAAATGAAAAAAAAAGTAAGATGGAGAGGGAATAATAACGATAATTAAACGACTCTACGTGATACTCTGTCGTTTTTGTATTACTTCCTTGTGCGTCATTGATCGCTGCTTATGGCGTATCTGTAAGCTTATTATACGAATTTCGTCAAGTCCATATAGATTCCTGCGTGACTCTACTCGATTACTCGCTTACGTACGTGCGTGCGAGCGTTTCGAAATGTTGCGACGAGTTGCACGAACGATGCGTACGATCTTACAATTATTTTATTTTTTCGTTTGTTATGCATTCTTCTGTTAAATATCGGATCAACCGAACTTTTTGATACGCATTTAATTGTTTCAGAGATATTATGATAAACAAAACAATATGCAACTCGCAAGCCGATAACGAAAAGGAAAAGGAAAAAAGAAAAAAGTAAACTTGATACATATTTCTAAGATTAAACAAAGCAATAGTAGAGTTTCCATGTGTGTGAGAATAAAGACAGATTAATTATACCGGAGCATTGATCTGTAAATACGAAAAAGAAATACGAAAAAGGAATATGAAAGATTGCAAATACATATATATACACATATAAATATATGCATACATATATAAATATTATATATATATAGACTAAAATAAATCAAATAAGAAGAATCTAAAAAAAAAAGTGGAAATATCGCTTTAAAACGGATATTTAATATCAAAGTTCAAGGTTTAAGAATTTCATTTTATAAAGGAAAATAAATATTAATAATTCTATAGATAACTACTCTTGTGAAACTTATCGTGAAATTGAAAAAGAAAAAGAACCAGAGATAGAGTGGAACGTTAAGATAAGAAATACAAAGTTGACATCCGTTATTCTCCCAGCGGTAGAAAGGCAAGCTTCTCTTTTGCAGCTTCCACATTCGCGTGAGTGTTACAGGGTACGCTGAAATTACAGATGCTGAGCAAAGGACCGCGCACGCACGTATAATGCGCGTTTAAGCGGTGTGAAAGGGACTGACGTCTTGACAGAAAGAGAGAGAGAGAGAGAAAGAGAAAGAGAAAAAAAGAAAGTAACAGAAAGAAAGTGAAGAAACGTATTGCGATGAAGAACAGAAGGTTAAGGAATGGCGGCGGCGGTGGCGGTGGCGGTGGCGGTGGCTCAAGTTCGAAAAAGAACGAACCGGAAAGGGACTTCCCCCGTTGCGGTCTTGGCAAAACACTCAAGAAGGGAAAAGAGTGAGAAAAAGAAAAAGAAAACCATCATGAGTCGTTACACGAACTTTAATGAAATTGCAAAATTTCTGGTTTCCCTCATTCCCTCAATTCTCTCTTTCGCTTTCTTTCTTTCTTTCTTTTTATTTACGTCATTAGATCGCAACCCAAACGTAGGTATTTTTTTTCTCAAATAACCTTTTTATATTCCATTTATCTTATCGCATAACGATCTAGATAACTGCGATATACAAATTTTGCAAGTGTGTTTTAGGAAGAGAACACTTTGTGAACACGTCAAAAACGAGTTCAATCTCGTCTCGAAAGATTCGACTAAGAAATCGAGACAGAGAGAAAGAGAGAAAGAGAAAAAGAAAGAGAGAGAAAGAGATTTTCTGTATAGTTCGGTTTACGCGTGGCGTTCTATCAAAATGTAAAGAAGCGTCAAGAGCGAAAGGAAGCCGCGGTAGTAAACGTGAAATATGTTACAGTTTATAGGATTATCCGTAAATGAGCGTGCCAGTAACAACCACCACTATAGCCTCCTCGTCGTCGTCATATCGTAGTTTCTATATACCGCAAAACGCTACGCGTCCTACATAAATCATTCCTAGACATCGAGTGCCTTTTCAAATTACATACTTCGGCCGAGACGCATTCAGCCGCGAATATCCAAAGATCCTTCTCTCTGGCGATATTTTCGTTCTTTTTTTTTTCTGTTTCTTTCTTTTCTCTTTTTCTTAGTTTTGAATTTATTTTCTTACGACTCTTCGCCCACAATCGTCGAATTTCTACGTAATATAAAGATATTACGAAAAAGAAAAAAAGAAACAAATGAATAAATAAACAATCAACGTATAAAAGAAAAATAAATATTACACCTGTTAAATATATACGATAAAAGAAAGTTTGGTACGTATACGCGAGACAGAATGTCCGTGAGAAGATCGAACGACGAGAATCGATTCAGAAGCAGGAGAGAAGCTCGTCGTCTTCGATCGCAGAACGAATCCCATCTGTAAATCAATCCGAAGCGATCCGCGTTTGACATTCGACACCGTCGGGCGTAGGCGTTCCGCTCATGCAACGATCGAAAAAGATCGATGCCGATCAATGAAACATGCATACGTACGTGCGTACATAGATACGTATGTTTCGTCGGGAAGGACCACGTTCAAGAGGAAGGACCACGTTCCTTTCTCTCTTTCTCTCTCTCTCTCTCTCTCTCTCTCTCTCTCTCTGTCTTTTTCATTTTTTCTCATGGCGATCGTAAAGTTACGAAATTAAATCCCCTCGAATGGAGGCAAGAAATTAACGGAGCTGCTCATTGGACGCGACAAAAAGGATCTTGTCTGTCGGCGTGTTGATTAACCACGACACAGTGATTCTCAAATCCATTTCACGCCGATCTCGTTATTTCTTTTTTTACTTTCTTTCCTTGACAACTTCACGGACGCCGGTTACGTTTTCCGACGTTATTTCTCGTATATTTTAACTAAATCGATCGATCACGGACTGACGAAGGACATGCGTTTATATATACATACGATACATTTATACATCGCATTTCGTTGATTCGTCTAAACGCAAATGTACGCACTTTGAAGAAACGCGTAGTAGCATACATACATACATACATACATACATACATACATACATACATACATACATACATACATATACCTGTATATATCTTTATATATACGTCGTAGCTCGTGAACAGAGAACGCTCTCTTCGTGCACTCTCATCGACCTTCTATACATATAATACCCATAGACACTAATATAGGTAAGATCTACGCATATATTATTGAAAGACTCGATTCTGAAATTTGAAATAACTTCTATCGAGGATTAGCACGATGTCAATGAATTCCGTTTATGCCTTGCAATACGATCAGATAAAATCGCGAATACATAGAGCGGATGCCGCGCGGATATCCTCGTCTTCTTTCACCGTAGCAACATCCCGTGGTTATGACGAAGCGAAAGATGAAGAAGAGGAAGAAGAAGAAGAAGAAAGAGAAGGAGGTGGAGGAGGAGGAGAAAGAGGAGGAGGAGGAGGAGAATAAAATGCAGAGGTAGAGGATGAGAAGAAACGAAGGAACATCGAACGCAACGTAAACGCGATCTTTATGACGTTGCACGCGCTTCGGTGCGGAACACGAGCCGGCGGAAAGTGGAGAACCGCAGTAACTCGTTAAATAACAAGATATCTATTACTTCGTAACGAAACTAAGCGTAGCGCTCCATCTTATAACAGTAGTGAGTACCGTAAATAGTAACATTGGTGGTACTATACCAGCTGTATATAATCGAGTCGATCGCTATTCCCCTTATCTCTTATCGTAAAATGATTGGACTTGATGGAGAAACATTTAGCTAATCCCTTCTTTTCTTTCCTTTTTTTTTACGTTCGAAGAGAAAATCCTTTCTCACGAAGGTTTCTAGTCAACGTTTTCGTCGTTGTCTTCGTTTATAGAAGTAGGTACACATCCTATACATATCTTTCCGTAGGTGTTGGATCGAATCGCGTCTTGGTAGGTTTAAAAAGGAAGGAGAAAATGGTGATGGCGGTTTATCCAGCTTTTAGATAAGCTCGCAAGGAACGAAGGCACGCCCGATGGAAGATGGCAGGGCGTTAGGTAAAGAGTATTCGCGCTAAAAAGAGAGGGAGAGGGTAAGTACGGAGGAGGTATTATATGCCGAGTACGGCCACGGTGGTAAGACGAGTTTTTATCACGGCCGCCATCTGCCGACCGATCGTCATTACCGCGCTAAGTAATCCTTCGTACGACTGTATAGCTCGCGCCACGCCACGAGCGAGCCACCATCACCTCCGACTCCAACCACCTCCTCCACCTCAGTCGCCGCCAACTTACCTGTGCAGCTGTCAATCCGGTGAAAGAGATTGATAGATAGTTAGATACGTTTGGTAACCATGGGAATGAAGGACAAACGGTTGATATCCTTCTCCGATATATATGTACATAATTATGTACGATACTCGAGATGAAAAGAAGATACGATAAAATTGTAAAAAAAAAAAAAAAAAGAAAAAGAAAAAGAAAAAGGAAAAAGGAAACAAAAAAAGAAAAAGTTCGGTCGACGTTCCAGATAGAAGTAGGCTAATGCAACAAACTAACAAATGTGATCGTCAAAAGCAATTTTATCGACTTCCTAAGCATTTCTTTTTTTTTTTTTTCTAAGTTTACAACCTGGTTGTCTTGCTCCTGGTCGATTGGCAGTTTCGCGAAAATGAAAAAGAACAAATCGAAGAGGATCGATGAGTCTTGCTTTCTCGGGTATGGGGAGAAAAGAGTAAAGGGGAGGGGAAAAAATGGAGAAACGATTAGTCAAAGAAACTCGCTACTTAGTACCTCTCGTCGTCGACAAATGGTAGACACGTTTGCCGAGTATCGCCATGTAATCTGGCCAAGAAGTCCGTTTCAATGCGATCACGGCTGGCATTCGAAAAAGGCGCCGCACGTTTGCTCCTTCGAGATCGCGAGAGGAACGAGAGAGAGAGAGAGAGAGAGAGAGAGAAAGAGAAATAAAGAGAGAATCCTCCACTCATCGGCTGTGTCTATCCCTCTTCTTATTCTTGACACGCAAAAGCGTTGCTCAGCCAAGCGACGCATAACGGAAACTGATTTATGCTACTAAGCCCGTCTTTCCTCTTTCTCTCTTTCTCGTTCCTTCTTTCTTTCAGAATCCCTCCCCCCCCCTCTCTCTATTTTTCTCTCTCTTATTCTGTTTCTATTTATCTATCTATCTATCTATCTATCTATCTATCTATCTATCTATCTGTTTCTTCTTTTCTTTTACTTCGACTTCTCGCGTTTACAACTTCATCGTGCAACGGATTAACCGATCTTTTCTGCTGAACGTAAGTTTCCCCGAGGGAAATCGCGTCACGATCACCGCAATAAAACCCTTTCGTGTCCTTAGTTTCCTTTCGTTCGTATCGTAAGATCGCACGAAAAAAGGACTTGCTGAAGGAAGGGAAGGACAAAAAAAAGGAAGTTGTAACCCAAGGAAACACTGAGAAAGAATAGCGTGTCCCGCTTGATTCAGCACGATCGAACGATTCCCAAGAGCTTTTCCACGATTAGAACACGATCGATGTAAATTAAAGTGGCATGGTTCGCTAAGGTCGAAAAGTCGCGTTCGACCTTAAGGCCGACCTTAGTCAGTCAAGCAGCAGCCGTCCTTTTATACGATCTCATCCGACGATCTCGATGCGATAACAACCGCTTGTAGAGCTCGTTAATTATCGCGGACGACTTTTCGATCATACTGCTGTCGTGCTCGGCAACGAAGAAAAAAAGATAGAACGTCCTAGAGAAAGAGAAAGAGAGAGAGAGAGAGAGAGAAAGAGAAAGAGAGAGAATAAGAAGACGAGTGGGTGGAGCTCCCACATCAAAGGAGTACATATTTAAAAACGTGTCCCGAGCTGAACGTGATTTCAGCCGAGTTCGATTTAATTAACTCGAATCAACATGTTTTAATTATGAAATCGCTTCGTCACCCACTTTTCTCCCACTCCTCGCGTACTCTTTTTATATGTACCAACCTTTCCATTCATTAAATTACTCGACGTTCAGCACCGAAAATGGTGCTATTAAAAAAGAAAAAAAAACGAGAGAGCGAGCGAGCGAGAGAGAGAGAGAGAGAGAGAGAGAGAAAAAAAAGAAAAAAAAATCAGAAACTAGAGAAGATACTTCCTGGCGAATTTCCAAGTACGATAATCGCGCTGGAAAAGATGCGACTCTTTTAACGATCGCGTTGCGTCTGGGTTGCCCCGGTGGAGACCTGGCTCTAGTAGAGCGTCATGACAAAGATATGCTGGAGTTAATAAATAATAACGGCGAGAACTCGAGACACGCGCACGCGCGCGCGCGCGCCCGTCGTCGACAGAATAATTCTTTATCCGGTAGATCTCCGGCGATAAGATGTTAAAAACGTAAAGGCTAATTATCGACTCGGTTCACCGACTTTCATCTCATATCTCTTCCTCCTTCTCCTTCTTTTCTCTTCTTTCTCTTTTTATCTTTTTTATGCGACTCTTCGTAGCAGCACCAGCACCAGCACCAGCACCAGACCAGCACCAGCACCAGCACCAGCACCAGAACCAGCATCAGCACCAGCACCAGTGCAGCAGCAATAACGCAGTAACGCAGCAGCAGCAGCAACAGCAGAGGAGGCGGCAGTGGCTCGTTAATGCGGACGATTTATTACTTCGCAAAATGCACCGCTTTCATCTCCGGTTGAATCGCCAAGAATTCTGGAGGAACTCATCTCGATGTGGAAGTCATTACGTGAAAAGAGAGAGAAAGAGAGAGAGAGAGAGAGACGCAAAAGAAACGGTAGAGCACGATGCAACAAATTAAACTCGAAGTACGTATCTCATTAAGTTTTCGTTGCTCCAGTATAGACGTATTCAGTTAAGCATAGTCTAAATATTATGGCGTTACACTATTACTATGTAATAAGAGAATACCAATAAAAGCTCGAGATGGTTCTCGACAAGTTCACTGCATTTCACTCTTTCTCTCTTTTTCTTCCTTTCGTGTATCCGCACCAATAATATTTCTTCTTTTCCCCAATTACCGCTACCCGAGCGGCAGAACCACAGACTATCACCGCACACAGCATGCATCATTATCGAAACCGATTATTATCACTTTGTTACGGTCTATCGTTCAGACGTGAGCTTACCCATGATAGATGCGATGAATCGCTCGTGCGAAACGTATCTGGGTGATCGTTTTATTCCTAGGAAATCATGTCATTCGAAGTTGATATAGTATGAAATACGAAAGTTCCAAGATAGATAAGAAAGAATCAGTGTTTCAAATCGATCAACCATATCGATTATTTTCTATTCAAATCAAAGATCTTCCGATTACCGGTGAAAGTAAATTTCATTTTATTTGAAATTAAAGTCGAAAGTTTTCACGGAATAAAATTGAATTAAAAATAAATCTAAAGACGAGTAAATTATTTTTAAACGACGAAGTTAAGAAGAAAAGTTAATAAAAAATTAATTTTAATTAAGAGAGAACGACGATTCTTTTCCTGGCAAATCTCATTTTTATTCAAGATGATAGAAAGAAGATGAGACAAGGTAAGAGAGTGTCAGCTAGCAGTTTCAGGTAGTAGAAGCGTCACGATCCTCGGAAAGAAGAGAACTGATTCAGAGGCGGACAGGTGCCACACGCTGAGGCACCTAAGAGCGAGAGAAGCTTAGAGCCACGTTTAATGGGATCTCACCGACTCCCGCGCCGATAATCGACCCATAAAGTCTGCACATTATTATGTTATGTGCTTTCATAAGGTATATCGCAAGATATCGCGGCCATTTCGACGAGTTCTTCTTTGGAACAACAGACCCCACGCGACGTCGTCTACCTATTTTCACCGTGCTATCTCTCTCTCTTTCTTGGCCCATCATCATCACGCTATAAACAACCGATCGAAGAGATCTACGAAGATCTCGATGAAATACGCAAAGTGTTTGGAGAAAGATAGAAAAAGAAAAAAGAAAAAGTAAAAAGACAAAAATGAATTATACGAGATGGCCCGTATGAGGCATTACAAAATATTCTTGTCGAGGTCATTAGAGCTATCGATTTTACAGGCGTCGATCGTAAATCAAAAAAAAAAAAAAAAGCAAAAAGAATTAATTTCTACGGACCTTTAATTAACAAATGAGAACATTATATTATTTCCTTTTAGAAATATATATTTTTATTTCTGATATGTTTCGATATATATGTATGTATACAGATTGTAATATTTTACGTGGGACACCCTATACGAAAATGAAGAAACTTTTTCGTTTTCTCTTTCTTCATTGTGATAAAAAAGAGATTAGATGTTCCTTTCTATTTTGAAAGAGAAAGATTTCGAAAATGGGAAAGAATGAGCGTGTTCGTCGGAACCCATAACGAAATGGAATTTGATGCGGCCAAGGAAGTCCTTGAAGGATTCGTTCATAGTAACGAGTTATACGAAAGCGCAAATGAGGGACTCGCGTTCCATCGGGATTCCATGCTGTCCCTGAAGACAAACCAAAAGCATTAGCGTCGATCTTCTCGTATTTTAAAGGTCCGAACGCCTCCACTTTGGTATGTCTAAAGGAACTTAAGCTGTTTTCACACGGTCACCGGTCATCCTACTCATCGTTATTAAAATTAAATAATAACGAGCTGCTACTGCTGCTGCTATATATCATAAGTAAAAGCATACGATTCTAATCGAAACGAATTGAAAAAAAAAAAGATAAATAATACTAATACCAATAACAATAATAATAATAATAATAATAATAATATCAAACGTTGATTTCGAACAAAAATAATAAGAGATAACATAACAGATAAATAGATATTCTACATACCAGAAAATTTCCTACGAAAATAAGCTTTTCTCGTAAGGGTCTAAAACAATATAAAAAGAATCATGAAAGGTGGTCTTGCGTGAAGAGAACTTAAAGGCGAGGAAGATCGTAAACGGTCTCGTGGGAGTTGCGGTCTCTGCGACATCTCGGAAGAAGAGGAAGAAAAAAAAGGGTGGCCTGAGGGCTCCTAACGGCTCTTCTCTCTCTCTCTCTCTCTCTCTCTCTCTCTCTCTCTCTCTCTCTCTCTCTCTCTCTCTCTCTCTCTCTCTCTCTCTCTCTCTCTCTCTCTCTCTCTCTCTCTCTCTCTCGCTCTCTGATTCTGCCTTTTCTCCGACATGAAGAAGGATACCGATGCGTAGGATACGGAAAGCTTCATCTCGGAAATCGATGTATGTACGACATACGCTTTTGACTATTTCTCTCTCTCTCTCTCTCTCTCTGTCTCTTACTCACTCACTCAGTCATAGTCAAGCGTTGGCGGACATCGCTTTCTAAATCACTCACTGCCATTCCGTTCGCGGCTTTCTCCGTCTTTCTGCCGAGCACGCAAGTTTCTCTTCTTTTTCCTCGCGACGTCTTTCTTCGTTTCGCGGTTTCCTCTCTCTCTCTCTCTCTCTCTCTCTCTCTCTCTCTCTCTCTCTCTCTCTCTCTCTCTCTCTCTCCCTCTCTCTCTCTCTCTCTTTATCTTCTTCATCTCTCTCGTACTCCCGGCACGCTTGCATGAACGCTGTGATGCGACAATGTCCCGAAGAACGACGTTCTATTTTCGAGGAAGAGACGTCGACGACCTCCCCGGCCGATCGTAAAGTCGTCGAAACGGATGCATTAAACCTAGAAGAACAGGTACACCCCTCCACCGCCACCGCCGCCGCCGCTTTTCTCCTCTTTCTTATTCCACCGCCCCCTCGCAACATCCTTTAAAACGCGAAAACGCGTTTCCGAAGTCGAGCGTAAGTACTCGTGTAACTCGCAACAGTGACGCTCAAATCCATGTCGTCAATTTTACTGATCTATTTCATTTCTAAGTTGAAACGAATCTCTTCGTTTTCTTTTTTCTTCTTTTCTTTTCTTTTCTTTTTTTTCTTTTCTTTTCTTCTTTTTTCTTTTTTTCTTTGAGATTTGTTTTACATTGGTCATGAATTTGTAAATTTCTGAATTTAATGATTGAATATACGCATAGAAAAATACTTTGTGTCAGTGTGTGTGTGTGTGTGTGTATGCGCGCGCGTGTACGTATGTGCGTGTATTTATATTCAAGCAAGACTCGCGTGAAAGTCGCTTGACAACCTCTGGTCTGTCATTACGAAGAAGCAATAACAAAGAATAGCTCGTAGAAGTTGCCGGACACCGAGTACACATTATTCGGGAATTATTAGCTAGCTAGATATACTCTCTCTAGAATTCTCGCGAGAGCTTCGTTTAACTCGAAACGAGTTCGTGCTCGTTTGCAGCGTCTATCTTTCAAGAAGACTCGTGAGCACCAGTTGACGACGGTGAATACTGCTCGGAGCAAACGGCCGAAACCGGAATCGATCCATCTAACAAGATGTCTCCGTCGTTTTAACCATCTACCTTAGAATCGTACTAATGATTATTAATTACTCGACTGTTCCAGACGTTTACCGCGATTAGAGGACGAATTAAATGCAGAAGCTTAATGAAAACAGAAATCGTATAATCAAGCGAAGAAAAAGAAAATTTTTCAAGAAAGAGAGAGAGAAAGAGAGAGAGAGAGTTGATGGATTTAGAGAGTTAATGCGAGAATTCGGTTAACTTTTTGTCAGAGCTAAGGAAACACCAATGGCGGCGACAACGATGATAATAATGGTAGTGGTGATGGTAGTGGTTCTTATCTGTCAATAAGAAAGGAACAAGCCGAGGTTCTACGACTCGGCTAGATGGACTTTCGTCGTAAACGTTGGCCCGAGGAATCCAGGAATTCGAAGGTAAAAGATGCTCCCGAAGGTGCGGAGGACCGAGGAGAGTTCGAAGAGGGAATCGCTTGAAAAGCCGAACCACCGGAGATGATAGCGGATCACTACTGTTAACTCCGTGGGTTCGTACCACGCGTAATTAACAGGCCACCGTTTCGAGCTGGCAGGTGAACCGTATAATGGTTCTCAACCGATTTGATTCACAAACTGACGAAAGAAATTCTGTCTTTTTTTTTTCTTTCCCCCTTCCGTTTCGCTTATTTTTCTTATGTCCTTTCCAACTTGGGAAAATCATTTCCTTCGACGTCGAATTGTTTCCTTGAAACATCAGGACGAGGTTTATTTAGTTTATTATGAGTTCGTTCGGTATTACGATTTCGTGCAGCAACCAACTTCCGTATCTGGGGTTAGCCGCTTCCTTTAAGATTACGTTTAATTCAACGTAAAGACGAACTCTTATCAAGGGAAGGACGTGGTCGTGGGAAGGCGTCCGGGTATTCGAAAAAAAAGTATTTTCTGTAAGGAACGATAAACGACTGAAAGAAAGAAAAAGATGTCAAAGGATTTCAACAAGATCTTCCTTGATTATATTCTGTCGATCGAACCGATTGGAAAGTAAAAATAAAATTTGTAAGATTGGTTGAGAGACTCTGGCAAGGGTCTCGTAGGGTTCCGGTAACCAACGAGGGTTTAGGAGGACGACCTAGTTCGCTCGTTTGCATCGGACCCGGGGCGGTGCGTCTTTTTTTAGTCTCTTTTCCGACTGCAGGTAGTCACGATGACGTAAGGAGACAAACCAATCGCTGCTAAGGGCAAAGTCCCTTACTTTGGTTTTTCTTTGGATCGATTTGGGGAAAAAAAAGGAAAAGAAAATTCAACCAAATCGCAAAACTGTCGATCGTAAATTAACACCCAAATAAACACGTCCTTCGTAGATTGTTTCGAGAAATATTCGAAAAAAAGTGTGCATCTATTGTATCGGGACAGATTGACTGATTTAAAGTCTATTCGATTTTCGATGTCCATAAAAAAAAAAGAAACTTTCTTTTCATTAATATCGCTGTTAGAAATTTTTGTATATTTATATTACCAGACAGCGGTCTGACAAGTTTAAGACTATAAAGGATTTATTACCTATATAGGATTATCCTATAGGAAATATATATCGACTATCTAAACGAGCCTCTAGGTCTTTAGGTCTTTAACATTTTTAACATTAATCTTCACTTTAAAAGAACAGCTTCATCAAAAACATATTGATTTTATTATCATCAATAAAATCTTTAAATCACACGTAGTAAAACATTTCATAATCTTTGTATGAGATCAACAATTGTACATTACAATCCCATATAAATTAAGTTGTATCAGATACAATTTAAAGTATCCCATATTTTCCTTTCAATTATATTCGTTTCGCCCATACGGATGATCATCCTTTTCTTTTATCGAAGATTCTTTATAACAATCCGATTTTCCTCGTCGAGGTTTGAAACAAATTTTTTTAAGATTTTCACGAATATTACTAGCTTACTTTGTTGGCCAGCCAACAACACAAAGAATGATTGTAAATTAAGTTTTGAAACAATCATGGACATGATCATCTTTTTATTCTTCTCTTCTTCCTTTTCTTTGCGTATATATCCATAATTTGTAATACGAGACGAAAACTTTTATTCAATTGATTGAATAATATTAAATATTTCTAAGCATAAACTAACGATTTAGTTAACAAGCAATAACCATTCCTCGAACATATTTACTTCCTATGCAAGTGATTATTAATTATCGACTAACTATCTAAAGTGTTAAGAAACAAACCGAGTGTAATCGTTTTTTGCCGGAAACATTTATGAAAGTTTGCTCGTAACGGAACGTGATTTGTGAAGTATGTTCATGGATAAGCAAATGGAAAAAATATTTTTCTTTTTTCATCTTAAATGAGTTAGGATACGATTGAACGAGTAGAATTCTACACGTGTCGATAACGCAGCAGGTGGTTCCCTCGTTTAGACGAGTACGATGAAAAGAAGAAGAAAAGAAGAAAGAAGAAGAAGAAGAAGAAGAAGAAGAAGAAGAAGAAAAAGGAAAAGTAGAGAAAGAGAAAAGATGAACACCAACGACGAGGCACATTGCGTGAGGAAGAAGTAAATTTCGCTCGAAATACCATGAACGACTCAAAAGTGAGAAAGAAAGAAAAGAAGAGAAGAAAAAAGAATGAGAGAAAGAGAGAAAGAAGTTACTTACGAATGTCATTAGTGGCACGTAATCAAGCGTGAAATAATCCGACGAATTTTTACCACATTTTCGACTTTTTTCAAACTCTCATCGTTTTCCTAGTATATATCCTGCTTACAATGTTATACATACGTACATAAATTTATAATTCATATATAAATTCATATATAAATTCATATGTAGTATATACACTTACTGATTGCATTTACTGCTTTACTGTAACATTTTATTACTAACAAACATTGAAAAGATTTTGTTGATAATAAAAGTATACAAAGTAGAAATTTTCAATCAAGCTTGACGGGTCGATGACTGTTGGCATTTTTTACAGGCGCACTCGGTTAACGGTCAACTCTGCGCGATTATTCAGGCGTCGCGCAATTAACATCTAAATCGATGCACCTTTGAACCTTTGTGCTAAAAGCTAGAAGAAGAGAGAAAAAAAGAAAAATAATTCGCATTTGTACACATAAGTGTACAAAACTAAAGGGAAACTGAGTTTACTTCTTTTCTATTTTATCGGAAACATTGGTAATATATGTAATTGCGAAAAAGATTGTAATCGTGATTCATAGAAATCGTGAATCAATAAATATTCCATTATATATATTTTACTATGATGAGGATTACAACAGACGTCAAGTGGACGTATCGATTTATGTAAAATTTGTTATAATACTGCGAGGCATTCGGAAGCTACAAGAAACAAGAGAAATTTATATCGTTCCACGCGGTCGAGTCCAATTCACACCCATTGACAGTACTTCGTGCTTGGAAAAAGACACAACGGAACAACGAATAAGAAGAAAAGAAAAAGAAAAGGAAACAAAGATAGTGAGAGAAAAAAAAGAACTGCTCCCGAAGTGCAAACGACCGGATTCATTCTTTATCTTGTTTTTTTTTTTTCTTTTTTAAACAAGCGAGTACACAATGGAATAACGCGAATGCGGACCACAAGACGAAGAAAAGTCGAAGGAAGAGAAGAAAGAAGGCGAAGAGAGAAAGAAAGAGAGAGAGAAAAAAAGAGAGAGAGAGAATAAAAAGAAGAGAAGGAGACACGGCAGAGAATTTATTACTGTCGGAGAAGGCGAAGGAAGGAGAAAGAGTATGCGTGAGTAAGAGAAAGAGAAAGAGACAGAGACAGAGCAAACGAGAGAGCGTAAGCCGTTAGGATACCTGCATGTACAAATAAGACGAAGGTGGGAGGGCCGGTGTGTCTACAAATGAGGAGAAAGAGCCGCCAAGGAGGGAGCTTACGTTGGTCCACGAAGCCGGCAACAGGTGTACAAACCAAACTTCGATCGATCCTAGCGACACCAAAATCGAAACCTGCCTTTCACCTTCGACGACGCCATTCTTCGATCTTTTTTTATCGGAAGGGTAAGTTAGATCATTTTCCAAGTACTTAAATAATCTTCTTATTTTGTATATTTTTTGTTTTTCTCTTCTCTTCTTTGTAATTAATCCTTTTCTTCTTCCCTCGATAATTTTTTACGACATGGGGATTGATAATTCTATATAAATTTTAATGTAATTTTCATTCGGCTATACGGACAAACTAGTTTGCCAAGTTTTCTTGGCGATTCGATGCGTTTTTCAATCGTCCAGATAAACCCTACTCCCCTTGACACCTTTCAGTAGGAGTATATTTTTAAAATAACAGCGAACGTACGCTCGAATTAGCGTCACTTGCTTCTTCTTCTTCTTCTGCTTCTTCGAAATCTAGATTACCGTTAGTGATCGACGTCCTTGAGAAGGACCAGGAAAGAACAGACATTTCTTGCCGTTCTTTTTCCCCTTCTTCAGACTACTACTCTCAACGTACGAATCATTCGTTTTAACGATCGATCATTAAATTAATAATAGTTATTATCGATGACTTTGGATATGGATATAGCAAACGATTACCTTGTAATCCTATTAATTATTATTAGTATTAAACGGGCAAATAAATATCTATCGGTGTTAACGAGACGATGCCCTTCCTCTGCTAAAGGTAAATTGTGAATCCTTTCTTACGTATTAGAAAAGAAAAATAATAACAAATTACACAGAGAGCACTAGTACGCTGATGTTAACGAGAATAAATTCATCCAGGAGTAATCTCGATGATGAAGTGGTAGCTTCTCTCGTTAAAGCCGCAAAAAGTAACCGCAATTTAAAAAGGAGCGAGTTAAACGAAGTATAATACATAGGGTATGCATAGATGGATAGATAGGTACACATATTTAACGACGGTCTCAATTCGGTCGATCGCGATAGGATAATGAAGTAAAGACACCTAGAGGCTAAGAATGTTTACGCGAAAAAATAAAAATAAAAACAGGAAAGGACGTTCGATTTCTCTTCTCTCTTTTTCTCCTCTCCTCTCTCTCTCTCTCCTCTCTCTCTCGTCTCAGTCTATCTCTCTCTTTCCTTCTCATTGAAATCTCGCAATCATTTTGAGCACCACTGAAGGAAGACCGTCGAGAGACGTCAAACGGCCGGTCGCTTTAAGAGCAAGACGACGAGATCCGATCGGAGATAAGAGAGGACTCCTGTGTGTATATACGAGCCGCGAATACGAGAGCACGGGACAAGGTGGACGTTCCTCATCTTCGGCTGGAGGCGCGTGGTTGGATATCGATATCTCGATGCATTTCCTCTTGCATCTATCTGCCCACACGGCGATGAAGAAGAAGAAGAAGAAGAAGAAGAAGAAGAAGAAGAAGAAGAAGAAGAAGAAGAAGAAGAAGAAGAAGACAAGCCTGGATACCTGTTCGCGAACCTACACTCTGCTGCAGTGAAAGAAGGATCAGAAAAAGAAGATGAAAAAGAGATGAGGAGAAAGAACATTCAGAAGAAGAAGAAGAGGAAGAAGAAGATCAGAGAGGAGAAAAGCACGGAGAAGACTCGTTAACTCCAGTAGCCAGGCTCTTTGGCGACTCCGCGATTGCGGCAGGTATGTACACCTACTTAACGACCTGGCCCAACCCAGCTACCTGTTCGACCATAGAGAATGATCGTTTTCCTAGCGCCAGCGATCGTTCAACGGCCGTTACGGAAGCGAATAACCGCGAAAGATGGAGGGAGAGAGAGGAGGAGAGGAGGAGATAGAGAGGGAGGAACGGAGTGAGGACGTAGAAAGTATCGAGTTAGTCTAGTAGGAGCGAGTGAAGAAGGAGAAGGAAATAGACGAGAAAAAGGAAAGAAATGCTGAAAGTATTATTCTATATTATGGCATCGTAAATACCATCATTCGAAGGAGAATATTATTTTTGGTAATACTTTGTTATATGGCTTCGATTTTATATACTATCTATGTTTTATATACTATCCAAGACATGTCAATTGGACATTTGTATCGTTGACATTTCCTTTTCGAAGAAGAATTCCGAAAGTTAGTTACTCGCTACTCTTTAGAAATGATCCCGTTTTTATCTCTTCGTCGAGAACATACCGAACGTGTGTGATTTATCTCGAAGGGACTCGAACCACCATCGGGTCGGTCGTCCGTCTGCACTGCGCAGACTCTAAAACGAGATGCGCGACCTTGAACTCGAACCCTCCAGGGCCTATCGATAGACGCCACGCGCCCCTCCTGACCTATATAAACATTCAGGGATGGTACAGGATAAGTAGTTTCTCATTTTCTGAAAACTTTTCTCGATGTATTTCTAACGGAGAAAAAGGAAAAAAAAGCCCATAAAAAAAATAATACAAGAAAATTTCATAGCTAATTTCATTTAATAATTAACGGCGATTATTCTGGTAATTTTTTCCCCTTATCATTACACATGAAATCGTCGTTGAAAGCACGAATATGTTTAGAAAAATAAAAACGAAACACGCTCGTTTTATCGGAGTAAATTGGAACAACGTAAATCATCATCAATTACTCCAAATAACGACTTTTTGACATCGGACAAGTAATATCTTAAATGTATGTACAAATTTCTTTTTGTCTCTCTTTAAATAATATTTATACTCATCGAAAGAAATCAGTTTTACGAGACATTCGATACGTGTGTCGAACTTCGTGTTCGTAGAAAGCGAAAAAGAGAGAGAGAGAGTAAGAGAAAGAAAGAGCAAAGTCAATCGCGCTTGGCAGCTAAATGTACGTGTGGGCGTTAATTACTCTGTTAAATCTAGCTCGAGTTAGTGGGAGTATTACATGCGTCGCGAACATAAACCGCCGACAGATACGTACGACCGTACGCGAGAGACGTTGTAAGCGGCAACGGGTTACGACTCTCAACCGGTGGATATCGTTTTCCTATAACTCTTTTTCCTCTCCTTCTTACCCTCCCTTTTTCTTCACTTTTATCTCGAAGCACGCGCCCGTACCCGAAGGTTCGTTCGTTCGTTCGTTCGTTCGTTCGTTCGTTTGAGAACACAAGGCATAAATTTCACGAATCTCATTGTTCCTTCGTGCCAGCGCGCGTGCTTTCGTACAAAAGACAGTGTGGTGTGCATGCAGAGTGTACGCGCGCGTGTGTGTGTATAAGATAAAAAGAAAGAGAGAAAGCACATCGTCTTTGATAGCTGTAAATATTTCATACGTTCGAAAAACAAAATATTACTCTCATAGAAACGACGTTAAAGTGAGATTAAAAATCACCGTGACATCTCTTACGTACTTATTTACAAATAAATAATAAAAAGATATTAAGAACAAAAAAAAAAGATGGCAGAGAGAAAACATTACCATTCGATGGCAATAAATATCTCATACGTTCAGAAAAATAAAGTATTGTTCTTCGTAGAAATAATGTGTAGCAAAGAACACCGAACGATTTCTTTTAAACCGATAGAAAAATAAAAAAAAGGGGGGGGGGAAATAAAAAATAACAATCGTCATAAATAAATTATCATACGAGTGAATCAAACGTTTTGATTTAAAGCGATTGTTCTCAACGAAACTCGCTTTCGCCTTCGCACGATGATAACGAGAGAATCGAATATCGAATTTATATCGCGTACACATATCTATACGTTGTTATATACATTGTGAGAAAGAAGAAAAAAAACATAGAAATAAAAAAAAACTGCATTGAGCTTGTGTCCTGAACGAGCGAGAGAGAGAGAGAGAGAGAGAGAGAGTTCTCTAGCATACGAAGGGAAGAAGAGGATAGAAGAAGAGAAAGGAGGGAAACAAGCCCTGGCTTTGCTGGTGGTACGTGAGAGAGTAATATTGATTTCCAGAGGGAAAGCGACGAGACGAGATAGCCTCGGTGTGCATCTTGCCGTTAGACCCAACCAACCAGATTCTCCCCTTCTCTCTCTCTCTTTTTCTCTACCTCTCTCTCTCTTTCTCTCTTCTTTCTCCTTTGCACATCGTTCGTTAAAGAGGGATGAATTCACGGTCAAGGCCGACAAACAACCCCTGCGCGAGCTCCATTAGCGCCATTGCTATCCACAGAAAAAAAAAAAGAAAAAGAGAGAGGGTGAGGGAGAGAGAGACTACTTCGTATTTTCACACATACACCCACGGAACGCATAACGCTTCACAAGACGATTAATCGCTACTATCCTCCTTCGAGCCATGTGTATATTTATCGCATTACCTTGTACTTTCTCCGATCCACGTTAGGTGTACACGTAAAACCAATATTCGTGGCGTCCACTGGGGTGTTTCTCCTTTTAAAAAAGAAAAATAATCCAACTGTGAACTTTAATATTCATCGATACATACCACTTGGTATATTTCAATGTACTTTACGTATAGTATCATAATTATGCACTTTGAATTTAATAATCGTTCCGATTGTATTCCTTTAGGAATTAGAGCTTCATGAGAAATTTTATAACGGCAAACAAAACAAAAAACAAAAGGGAGAAAAAAACGAGAAGGTCGATCGTCGCGAGAAGGGGGAGGAGCAGGAGAATAAAAGAAGGAGACAGAGAGATAGAAAAATAAAAGAAAAGGGAAAAGAAGAGGACGGATAAAATATCGTCGAAAGCCAATCGGTCGTTCATTACACGAAGGCAACACCTGCGAGCGATGAAGAAACCCGCAGCCAGCCACCTACGCGCGCGTACTTCGCTCGGCCCATTACCGTCCGCTCGAAGAATTAATTAAGGAACGATTCACACGGCCACGTCGCGCGACTTTCTGCCTCTACCTCTACCTCCACGTCCACCTCCACCTCCTCCTCCTCCTCCTCCTCCTCCTCCTCCTTTTTCTCTCTCTTTTTCTTCTCCTCCACATCAACATTCACACCACCATCGAAAACTTTTTTACACGACGAACACAAAGGCAATGATGGAGTCCGTCTTCGTCGTTTTATTAGCTTTAAAAAAACGCACCTTTTACATCATCCAAAAGAAAAAAAAAAGAAGGAACAAAACAAAACAAAACATAACAAAGCAAAGTAAACAAAGAAAAGAACAAAAAAATATCAATAGACGTAGACTTCGTCGATACACCTATCGAAAATAAGCCTAAGCTAGGCTGCTAGATTAGATAACGCAACTCGTTTCTACTTTCGTGGATCCGGTTTTCTCGTGATTATTCCACTCGAAAGAGCTCGATCTTGAGGCTCGTTGCTTTCATTCATGATTCTTGACTCTCTTGTTCTTCTTTCTTTTTTTTTTCTTTCTTAAGATCGTGTCATTTGTCTATAATCGAATAGTGGACATTATTATTATATTATTATTATTATTGTTGTTGTTGTTGTTGTTATTATTATTATTCTCATTATCATTATTATTAATATTATATACTCTCAAAAGAGCAGGAGAACCAAATTTCTACCACTTTGAATCCGATACGAGTAATCCGATCTTTTTCGATTCATCGATCGATGTCGAATCGATTCGATGTTTTCGTGTTGCTTTTTTTTTACTTCTCTTTGTATGTTAAACATAGATAGATATCGATGTTAATTAGAAAAAGAAAAAGTTGATATACGTGTTTTAAAGCGGCGTGTGCGCGCTTGAGAAATTGACGAATTTCAACCTGGAAAAAATCGAATAAAAAAGGACTGACTTAATTTTATACATGTGTGTGTTGTGTTGTGGTGTTTGTATTTGTATGTGTGTGTAGATAGACGGAACGATTTGCATTCGCGTCTTGCACGTACCAGGGACAACGAACGACGCGACAACTGCGACGAGTACGATGTACGCGCGACTGACAATTCGCAGCTAGTATCATCGCGCGAGAATCGCCTTCGCGGTGGATTAGCATAATAGCCGATCATTACGTTGCGCCGTCGTTCGATTTCCGTGGGCGTACGTCTCGGAATCGTAGTACATGAGCGGGAAATGAAATCGTACGGAAAGAATTACGGAAAAACGATGGGCGTGATCCGGAAAAGAAATCTCTTCTCCCTTTCTCGATCGAAATGCCAATGAAAATAACACGATACACGGGATGCTTTACCTCGACTCGACGAACGAGTTCGAGTTTTCCATTTCGAAAATGATCGTGGATAAATTAAACGCAAGGTATTTCGAAATTATACGAAAGGATGAAAACGAAAAGAAACTAAAATTTTTTAATTGATACGTCGCACGCGGAATGATAAAATTGAAAGATATCAAGTAATATATCTCTTAAGGGAATCAAGCAAAAGGATATAAGTGAAATTTTTATCGAAAGAGGATAAGTATGTTAATATATTTTATACATCGTTGTCCTTTGCTTATGGTATGCATATTTTCTAAGTCCAATGGGACGAGACATACGTTCACTTTCAACTTTCACGTTCAAAATCTAACGCTTGATCTTACGTTGCATTTGAAATATTATAATTTATAAGTGCTTCTCTGTAAAACTAATAATTCTGATTTATACTCTCATGCCAACTCAGCGGAGACACACACACACACGCGCGAGCGCACAATCGTTTTTAAGTAAAAAATATTCTTTCGGATGTGAGATTCAAAGATATAGAAAAAAAAAGAAATGACAATAAAAAAATAAAAATAAATAAATAAAATAAGAAAATATATAAAATCAAACAGACGAATGAAAGAGAAAAGGATGGATAAATGATCAATTGGAATCTTACATGAAAAGATTAACACAGAGTTTCATTCTATCCTAGGAAGAGAGAAGCAACTCGCTCGCTACCGACCGTGCTTTCTTCGCGCGCAATTACGCCAAATGGATTTCCTAATTGCGCCGGCGTACCACCAACCACCAGAGATTGCTCACGTTCGATCTCCTCTCGCGCGATGGATCGACAAAAATCAGGATATATCGAAGAGAAGAGACTTCTCCTCCTCCTACTCCTCCTCCTCATCTTCATCCTTCCTTCTTCTCTTTAAAGAGAAGAGAGCTTTCTCGAGCGCGGTCGGTTAGCAAGGAAAGATCTTCGCTATCCGTAGCTCGATCTGGATCGATCGATCGATCGACTGTTGCCTCGTTGAACGTCGATCCACCGAAGCAATCAACGAACACTCTACCTTCCTCTCTCTTCTCTTTCTCTCTTTCTCTCTCTCTCTCATGATTTGTGGCGGAAGCTTTATAACTATTCCCGATAATTGGATCGGACGTTATAATCGTTTCGAGCTAAGATCCCCTCCTCCTCCACCCCGAATAAATTTTCGTACAATCGTAGGACAGGGATACGATAATAACGATTTATATCGTGACTGTGGGAGAAAGATAATGCTCGCACGTTGAGAGATAAAAGCCAGCTAGGTATGTATGTAATTGTCTTTCGAAGGAGAACGACACCATAATCTTATCTCACAGATATCGGCTACCATTCTACGCTTCGAAGTCGTCTCAAACTATCCTTCGATACTTTCTTTGTTCTCTTTGTCTTTCTACATAGAGAGATATACATAGAGAAAGAGAAAAAGAGAGAATAAGAGAGTAAGAGAAAGAAAGCAAAAAGTAGAAAAGAGAAAGAGAGAAAAGAGAAGAAAGAAAGAGAGAGAGAGAGAGAGAGAGAGAGAGAGAGAGACACGGTGCAATCGCAGGGAATGCAATCGAGAGCAGCTTCGAAAGGGCTGCGATCTGCATAGCAAATTGGCGATCGATATACGTTGCTCACCGAGCGCGAGTCTCGAATTAAAGCGTATAACTTTCGTGTCCGGCGCGATGTATCATTATGCGCGAAAGGGCGGCTCGGGGAAGTTATGTGGTCGCGCGCGCGCAGCTGCTTGCTCGCATTTCGTCGCTACGGTTACGACGGGCGAACGGTGGCAGCGGCGATGCGACGGCACGAAGCGCGATTAATCCTCCCTGTACCGTTCGAGATACACGGATCGACGGTTTTACGATGCGACCAGGGAGCATCCTCGGCGACCTTTCTCCGATGATCGATTTGAAAAGCCGAGCTTCTGATGATCGATGACCAGCTTCACTCGGATAATTTCTTTTCTCTGTAATCCTTTAACGATGTCAACGAATGTCAACGGTAAAAGCATTTTAAAAGTATACACTTCGTTATATACTTTATTTTTTCGGATTGAAAAATCTCATATAACATATAACAGTATATCTTTCTCTCTCTCTCTCTCTCTCTCTCTTTCTCTCTGTAACATATTTGCCTGATCGTGAATATTCGTAGAAACTAAACTCTCGTAAGATAGTTCAATCTAACATCAAGCGAAGATAAAAGTACAGAAGCGTTTCCGACGATGTTCGATTGAAATAATCATTGATTCGTAAGTAAACTAATCAAAAACGTTAAAAATGGAACGATCTTATTACGATACTAGTCGAAACCAATAGACTTTTGATATCAGGAGATAATACTGGACCTGGATTCTAAAACTCACATATAGACCTGAGAGAAAGATCGAATATAGCCATTGGAGATCTATAGAAGAAGGCTTGAACTGTCGAAGAGAAAATGTTTTTGCCGCTAGCACCGTGTTGTTTGCAAACGAAACCGGACAGCCGTGACACCTGACACCTCCTTCTCGTGTGCACCATTCGTCTTACGTCTCCTACCTCTTTCTTCTTTTTCTTTCTTCTAACCTCTCTCTCTCTCTCACTCTTTCGCTCTTTCTTTTTCTCTCCTCTTTTTTTTCTCTTCTCTCTCTCTCTCTCTCTCGCACCCTCTTTCCGATACTCACGCGCACGCATGCACGCACAAAACGAAGGCCGCTGACTTCGCGGCTCTTATCGCGCGCTCGTGTCAACGAAGAAGTCGATTAAAACAATGGAGGCATCATTCGCACGATTACTATCCCCCTACGCTTTAATTATAGTATGTAATTTAATACAATATACGAGAGAATCTATATATAGACGTCAACAAACCTACCTGGACGAATTAATGTTATTTTTACTCAACGAAAATAATGTTTACTTCATTTATCTCTTACCATATAATAAATCACTCAGAAAACTCTGCATACATGCATACATATATATGTATGTCCTTCATCTCTGACTAGTACGTGATGAAGATATAAAAAAAAAATAAAAGGAAGAAAAGGTAAATAGAAAAGAAGAGAAAAGAATACACGCGCGCACGTCACGGTAGGCACGGGCACGGGCACGGGCACGGGCACGGGTTTGAATACAGGAACGCGCGCGTACGTACTCACCAAAGTCACGAGCCGTGAAGGGACACGCGTAAAGAAGATTGGTCGCAGTAGATCGTTCTACGTGGCTGACTTTTAAGAAGAAACGAGCGTTGGCCACGAGACACGTCCGTTTCCGATCCGTGAAAACCACCCTCCTACGTGATCTCCACCGGAAGCAAAGGGACGAACGAAAGAAATCAACAATTTTCTCGATACAAATGTCCCGAAGAATACGAAAGATCTTTGCTTTACTTTGGAATATGCGGAAAAATAACGAAGAAAAAAAAACGAGAAAAAAAAGAATGAGGAAAAAACAAAATAAGTTCCGATCGTCTAGACACGAGTTTGCGCAAAACAATCGATGAGTCTTTCCCGCAACGCAATTGTATTATAATACATACAACGTACATACTACGTACGTACATGATAAATGACAAAGAAGTAATCTTACGAAAAATATAAATATCGAAGATACTATTTGCTTTTTGTTTTTGTTTTTTTTTTCTTCTTTATCTTCTTCCTTCTTCTTTGTCCCTTTCGCTATAAACATCTCGTCGATCCGTAATTTTTGATATATCGCAAAGCGCACGCGGCCCGTTGGAAATCCGATAAAACGAGACGAGTTTATCTCACGAACGAAAAGGTCGAGCGTGAAAAAGAGAGAGAGAGAGAGAGAGAGAAAGGTAGAGAGGGATGAGAAAGAGCGTGAAAAGGGATTCGATCGGTGATGTGATCATCCACCGACACGATGACGACGACGACACGACGATACAGGCGGCAACGGGAATATACGAGACACACAGAACATACACACACATGTACACGTATGTATGCACGTTAGCTTTCCACTTCGTTCGCGTTCGCTCCACTTCCGACGCTGAGCGTCGCGACGCTCGGTTGAACGGCTCGCGCATATGCCATTATTAAAAGCCGCCCTCGCACGTGATCATCTACGACATAAGCATACACATCTATACACGTATGCGCGTATGTGTGTGATATACATACATACATATATATATATATATATATATATATATATATACACGCGCGACTCTTTATCCAACATCGATTATAAACGCACTCTTCTGTCAACGAGGGTTCCCGATGGGAGAAAGCCTTTGATATTAGCCGATAACTCGGCGAGACACATTTTTCTCTCCACTTCGTGAGAAGAACACTTCCTTTTTCTTTCTTTTCTCCTGCTACGTCTCTCTCTTTCTTTTTCTTTATCTCTCTCCCTCTCCCACCCTCTATTCTTTTTCTCTCATAAGAAAGCAACCGGCAATTCTCCTCGAAGACGAAATGTATCTAACGTTCGTACTTAATGTAAATTTCTACGAATATAAATTCTCGTTACTCCCCTTTCTTATATATACACTGTTCGAACGAACGTAAAGAATTCTTAGAAAACATCGACAACATTTTGGACAAAAAAAGGAAAGAAAAAAAAAACCATTGATAAACACTATTCCGAATTAAAATATTCTTTACTATTACTATTATTAATATTAGCATTATTATTATTTATTACCGTGCTCTATGGACCATAGATTTCGAGTGTCCCTTCTAAGATGACAACATCGAAAGATGACAACATCGCCAAAGCAAGGCTAAGCTAAATGCGGCGGACTAATCAATTTAACGACGTAATCTCGACAAGGTCTCGATTTCTATCGATAATATCGTTCTTTGAAGGTGTATCGTAGATTAAGCCGTTCCACTTTCCGCTTGATGATAACACGACGAAACACGCAATTTCTTAAGTATAGGCTACGGAAATCTAAGAAAAAGATTTACTGATCCGATTAAATATTGATATCGTTAAAATATCTCTAAGTTTCTTTCTGTAATTTTTTTTTTCGGAGATAACGATCAATACCTAATTGGTATCGATTGTTATCGTATACCTAATTGTTTTGAGGTTTGCGGGCAGATAAATACAAGACGTGAAAAAAAGAAAAAGAAGAAAAAAAAAAGAAAAAAAATCGATGAAAATCATGACGATGACAATGACAATTGCAGCTTACCGGTCGAATTTCAAAGGATCTCGAGCATTCGTTCCCTTCGATATTCAGTTCCTTCCGATTGTGAAAACGTTTTTCCTCCTCCTTCTTCTTCTTTTCTCCTCCTCTTCCTCGTTTTTCTTTTCGATCCTTTGAGCTGGAAGACGTCGACGTTTCTCAGTACACGTTGATCCAACAATAACAACAATAATAATGTCACGCGATCACAGCAATAGAACAGGCACTGAACGACGCGTTGTGTATCATAGAAGAAAAGCGTAAGTCGTAGTGTAAATTTGTAGTATCCTTCGAGAGTATTATCACAGCTATCGGGCACGATGTATGAACGAGAAAGGAGAGAGGAGAGATCGATCAAATGGCGATCGAGCAACGTCCTCCACTATGATCCTTTCTGCTTGTCGCCGCAAGAATAAGAAGTGGAAACAACAAATAACAATAACAACGAAGAGACTCGCTCGTTCACTCGCTTAAATGTATATATATGTGTGTATATATATATATATATAATATGTATAATTAGTTGCACACGCACGCACACACACGATACACGTTTACTCTCTCTCTCTCTCTTTCTCTCTCTCTTTCTTTCTTTCTTTCTTTCTTTCTTCTGTCCCTCTTCTTTCCTTCCTTCTTGTTTCTTAAAATAAATTTCCGTCACTTGTAGAAGTAATGCAAAGAACACTGGTTTGTCACATCAAACGTAGAAACGCTAGACTTTCACCCCTCTCTTTTCTTTCGCCACCGCGACTACGTGAACGCTACCCTCTTCTTGCGTAAAACTTCTGGCGTGCAAGTAGAGAAGGACGAGCGAGTATTGTAAAGGGCAGAGTAAAGGCGAGAGTATATATAGAGATTAGGGTGGACGGGGGAGAGGCACGTATCAAGAGATATCACAGACTCGAGATCCAACTTCTTCGTCTTCCTCCTATCCTCTTCTTCCTCGGGGCTAACTATGGTAGTACGGTGGAGCGAGAGTGCCTCGGCGACGTTTGTCTGTTCGCGCGCGCGAGAAACCAGCGACGAACGTACGAACGGAGGTGGACGTGGAGGTGGAGGTGGTGTTGAAGAAAGAGTGAGAGAGAGAGAGGGGTGGGGGAGGAGATTCTTCAGAGAGGGAGAGTAGGAGGAAGAGGAAAAGGAGGAGGAGGAGGAGGAGGAGGAGGAAGAAAAGATTCGATGGTGGGAGCTTAATCGAGCAAGAGTATCAACCCTTCTTTCTTCCTCTTCTTTTTCTTCTTTCTCTCGTTATCGAGTTCGCGTCGCGAGCGGGAGGATAAAAAGGAGGAGATGGTGCACGAGGAGGAGGAGGAGGAGGAGGAGGAAGAAGATCAGTTTTAGTAGAAGGTAGTGGCGTGTTCGTATCGATAAGAAAAGGTTCGTGCGTGCATATACGCGACACGATAGAAGAAGAAGAACAATAACAAATAATAGTAACGTCAACGACAACAACGACCCTTCCAGTAGCGCGGTCTCGCGCCGACTGCGAGTCGAGCTCGGCTCGCGGGTTTCACCTTCGGCCGCGTTCGGTTACCCCCACTACCTTCTACTTCGCTCGCCCCTTCCCCCTCCTTCCTTCTTCGGCATCGCTCTCCATCCCTCTCTCTTCCCTTCTCTTCTCGTTCTCTTTCTCTCTCTTCTCTGTCTCTCCCTCTCTCTTTCTCTCTCTCTCTCTCGCACTCTTTTCTCTCCCTCCCTCGCTCTCGCATGTAAGATCCCTACACGTGCGCAGGCCGCGTCCCCAGTTGATTTTCGTGTGCGTGAACTTTGAGAGACCCGTTGCTATCGTCCGTGCGATTCGTCTTCAATGTGTGCAGTTGATCGCAACTTCGTTCATCCCCACCACTCCACTAAGAGAGCCCGTGCCGCTTACCCCCACTACGCGGCCTTCTTCGGGCAGTCTCGTCCCCCTTCGCGCGAGCCCTGGCGAGCCCTCTCGAGGTGGGCGCACGACGAGCCCGTCTCGCGTTAGTACGACTACGGACGTGCACCGCGAACCACGCCTATTTCCCCCTACCTTCTTGCACGCGACCGGCCACCTCGCGCCGTTTTTACCGGCGCGCGCGCGACCTCACTCGTTCTCGCTCGAGTCTACTTGCGTTCTTCGTCTCTCCTCTCCTTCTTTCTTCTTCTCTTTTATGCACGCCCGAGAGTGTACTCTCTACGTAGGTGTCTCTCTCGAAAGAGTGACCAAACGTGCGAGGGAAGGTCTCTTACGCTGCCTTTCCTCCGTAGCACTGCCCACGCGCCAAGGGTGTCGGAGCTTACGTGCGCGCGCAAACTCCGTAAAGCTCTTACCCTTCTTTGCCTGATAAAACGTTCCTCTTTCTCTCTCTCTCTCTCTCTCTCTTTATCTCCACTTTTCTTTTTCTCTCTCCTATTTCTTGTTACATTAAATGTGCAAACATCGATTCGGTCACATATATCCTTGTTTCTACCCGAGGATGTCGTGGATCGGTTTCTTTCCTTTTTCTCTTTTTTCTTAAACGGGAAAGGGTCGATGCGCTTTCTTTTTCCAAGAACTTTCCTCCGCAAACCTTTCCTTCTCCTGGTGTTGACACGTGGTCGCGCCTACGGCCACGCTTTGGACACGTGTCCGCCGGCTCGAGAGTACTCGCTAAGTGGCCGCTCGACCGTTTGAATTTTTTCGAGACGCTCGTATTTACTTTTTTTTACGAAAGCCTCGGCGCGTCATCGGTCTTCTAATGCCAGATGGAGAACCGTAAAGTGCGTGAATACTTAAGACGATTTATTTTAGGCACTCGCGTGCCATGAATATATTAAGTTCCTATATTTCCTCCTTCTTTTACTCCTTTCCCTCGGGAGGAACGGTGATCCTCGAGTTTTGTTTATATACTGGGAGTGCCACTCGTACATCGATGCAATCTACGTTTGAACGTACACACGCAAATACGACGAAATGTTTCGCATAAAAGTCGAAATGTTTCTATCACGATCCTCATTTATCATTCTTATAATTATTCACCGATAATCGACGCTCATTTGTAGTTAAAAAATTGGAAAAAGTTCGATGGAGATCATCGTTAAGAGAAAGCTATTTTCAGGGCAAGGTTTTTTTTTCGTTTTCATTTTTTTTCCCCCCTTTGTGAAAGGAACGACGAACGAGAAAGAACTTCTCCGACGTAGGCTTTTACGCTCTCATGACGTTCGTAGAATCGAGACGTGTAATTTGGTAAGTGCGTACAGAGGTAGATGAGAGCGTATATCGCCGTTATAATTATAACAAATTGATAGGTTCGGTTCGAACTTAGCGGTGGGCCACCTCTTATTGGAATAATTGCGCGATCCGCGTCATTAGCCTTAATGAGCCTGGCAGTCGGGATGACGCCTCCTCCTAGGAACCCGTTGCACTTTCGAAACGAGTCTCTCTCCTTCTTTAGGATACCCACGCATCGTGTCATCTCTAGTTACAAAAAAAGACAAATACGAGACCCTCAGACATGCACTTAGACATTTCTCTCTCAACACTTTTTTTATTTATTTTCTCTTTATAAATTCATCATTTGTTTACCAACGTTCTATTACAAAACATTCTCTTACCATGAGAATCACGTTTATCATCGTCCGAAATTGATTTCTTCGTTTTAGAAATTACTTTTATTTCTTTCTTTTTTTTTTTATAGATTTTTCCACGAGATCGCAGAAAGAAAATAAAAAAACATGGAAACCCGTTTAACACTTAGCTGAGTATTACAGAAAAAGAAAGAAAGAAAAGAAAATGACTTCCACGTTTGATCAAATTTTTTCTTGCACGGGTTACACGTCGATCTATGTGCGTAGAGTATTCCACGCACGTGCGCTCGCGCGCATTGTCACGCACGCCCTCGAAGCTTTCGACGGTTTGCACCTGGGTCGAGGCCAGTACCCACCTTTTTTTCCGCAAGAAAGAGATCCTTACCTAAAGGCGCGCACGCACGAGATGATCCAGCTGTTTGATCTTTGCCACGCGCTCCCTTTTTACGTGTCTTGGCCGATGCCACCGCGGGCTTGCCCGTTTACTTTGATACAACATCTGCGTTTAAACGATTTTCACGCGATCGATCTTCTCCTCTTCTTAGTTCGTAGATTGCAACAACAACGACAAAAAAAAAGATAAGCCAAAAAGAATCAATGTCTAATAATTATAATAAAAAGAAAAAGGAACATAAAAAAAGAGAAAACGAAGAGTTGGAAGGTTTCTCCTTGAAAACGCGCGCGAAGAAGAAGAAGAAGAAGAAGAAGAAGAAGAAGAAGAAGAAGAAGAAGAAGAAGAAGAAGAAGAAGTAGAAGTAGAAGAAGAAGAAGAAGAAGAATCCGAGACGTCGCTCGTCGGTACACGGCGTCGAGTGAAAATTACTCTCAAAGGGACGCGCTCGTAAAAGCAATTAAGGCTACCGCTCGTCTCGATTTATCGTCTGTCCATCGGCCATTCTTCGACATAAATTTATAGACGATTCTTCGATCGTCCGGCTCCTTCTCGCGTAATAATCGTACTCGTGGAAGGATCGTATCTTTCGACGAAAGGCTGAGAAAGAGAGAAAACGAGAGAGAGAGAAAGAAAAAGATAGATAGAAAGAGAAAGAAAGAAAGGAAGAAAGAAAGAAAGAAAGAAAGAAAGAAAGAAAGAAAGAAAGAAAGAAAGAAAGAAAGAGAGATGGTACGGCGTCCCGTACAAATCCCAAAATAAATGTCATCGTGTATCATCGTGGTAACGTAATCCGGGATCGCGAAGACAAATGGCGGCAGAATACGATACGATGCACCGCGGTCGGTCGGTCGGTCGGTCGGTCGGTCCAGCGAAGAGGAGAGAGAGCCTTCTTCGTTGTTCGTATTTACATACCGCGAGACGAAGACGGCTCTCTCGTCGTTGCTCTTTCTCTCTCTTTCTCTCTCTCTCTTTCTTTCTCTTTCCCTCTCTCTTTCTCTCTGTCTCTCTTTTTCCAATAAGTAGAAAGAGAAGGAGGAGAAGGAGGAAGCCGTGAAGAGGAAGGACGAGACGAGCGCGTAGTTAAGGTCGCCGATACCGCGAGAGCCGAACGAAGGACGGCCGATGACTTCTCTCTTATGGAGAACCGACAGCCTCGACGCTGCGTTTTAGAGCCACGTTGACTCACCGCGCTCGGATAAACGCGGAGGTGTATATTAAACAAACTCAAACTTTGCTTCTCCTTCTTTATCTTGAAGATCGTTGTACCTCTCTAACGCTTTGCTTTTTATCTTTCATTCTTTTTTTTCCTTTTTCTTTTTCTTTTCTTTTCTTGTTTTTTTTTTTTGTTCTTTTTTTCCTTTTAAGTACGAGACCGTTTTAATCCTACGTGTTACCTAACGTTTATTTAGATGGAAATGAGGGAATGAATTTTCTTTTTCATTTTTATCGAATTTTCTTATTGGTTTGTAACGAATGATGAGAGTTAAGTTATATGGGTAAGTGTAATTGGTAGGATGAGGAGGGTGCAAGGGAGGGAAGAAAAAAGAAGAAAAAAGAAAAAGAAAAGAAAAAAAATCAAAGACAACGGAGAGTCGAGAGAAGTCAGCTTTCTCTTCGACTTCGTCCCAGTCCTGAAAACAGAGACTCGTCCGAGTCGCACGGTCATGCGTCAAGATTTTAAGCAAACACGAGGTTCGCGCGAGAGCACGTACGTAGTACGTACATACAAGCCGGTCACGGCACGGCCGTACAAGACCAAGTTAAAAAATACTCGCATTTGCTCTGTCTCGAAGACCACTTCGCGGACGTATACACCCTACTAGAGGAGTCTAGCTCCGAGAATTCTCTTCTCGATATAACCGCTGTCGCGAGTTATCTCTCTCTCTTTCTTTCTCGTTCGCCTTGAGAAGGTCTCAGCTTCGAGGTCGAAGGTTCAAAGAGGACGTTCGACGTATGGAAACGGTAATTAATAAAATTTTAATGTGATTTATTCTGTATGATAACTCTTCGATATCTCAATGGTAAATCTAAACGTAGATACATACATACGTAGGATACTTTCTCGTACGCTCCGAATTACGACGTTAGCATACATAATGCATTCTAATGCGCTCGTCCTAATCTGAAAATGGAAAGCCGATTTCTTCGTAGACTAACCTATGTACGTAAGTATGTATGCACGACGATGTAGCAAGGCGATATATCACGTTCCGTTTTTCCACGATGCTATCAGGATATGGAGGAGAAGAGGGAAGAAACAACGTCGTTGAAGTAACGTAGAGAAGACGAGAGAGCAAGTGGAAAGCGTAGGCGGGGCGCATACCAGAGGCACCTGCTCATTTACTTTGCGCCGGCGGTTGGTAGTCGATGGTAGGGGCTCCTCATTAGGATTTGCCCCTACCATTCCGTTCTAACATCGTTCGTTGGATCTCGACAGCTTGAGGGGTGAAGAGAGAGAGAGAGAGAGAGAGAGAGAGAGAGAGAGAGAGAGAGAAAGAGAGAAACACACATAGCTTCGACTATATCGTTTCCTTCGCGTCTACTTACGTACGTCGGCCAATTAATGAACTTCTTTCACGATATTCTCGTTCCAAACGAACGAACGGTGGGAGAAACTAAGGCTTCAGACCGGCTTGGTTAGCATCGAGAAGTAGTAGAGACGAAGACAAACAGATAAAGAGAGCAAAAGAAAGATATATATATATATATATCTTTCTTTTGCTACACACACACACAGGTATAAGGTAGCTCGCAACCTACAACCTACGAGAAGCGTTAAAAAGACCGATGACTACCTTGCCTCTCACCTGCGAAGGCTGAACGAGAGAGGAAACGGTCGATCGAGTCACTCGGAAGAAGGAAACGAGACGAACGATTGGTTCCACGTATCAACGAGTATACCGCCTACTTCTTCTTGCAAGAACCGCGAGTGTGGTGTGTTCTTTCACACCGCTCTGCCCGCCACCTACTCTACCTCTTGAATCGAAGCGAGAAAAGACGATACGTGTCAGCCATTAATTCTTCGTTTCACGGCCGTACCAGATTCGACCTGATTTAACGCGTCTTCTCTGGATGCTCTACTTATGCGATTGGTTGGTTCGCTATCTTTCTTTTTCTTTTTCTTTTTTCTAACGAATTCGTGACGCACGAGAATTCTCTAAAAGTTTAAATTGGAAAGAAAGAAAAAGAATTTTAATCGAACGAACCCGTTGAATTATTCTTGAAAGTCCTATAAAGGAAATATCCGTTGGTTACGCTTTTCCCACGTACATGGCACCTTTTCTTTGCCACCTGTTGCTACTCTCGTTTACGAGACCCCTATAGAGAGAAAGATTTCCTCGTAACCGTAACGAACGGCGGCGGTAGCAGCATCGCCGAAGAAGGATGCGAGCTGGCAAGGAGAACGCATCGCGGAGCACGGAATTTGATGAACGCTGGGGTTCGCGAACCTTCCGGTTTAACAGCTAAATCCTACAGATATTCTAGCTCCAGCGAGAGCACTCCGAGCGTGTTGGTAAATTAATGACGCGAGACCGACGATGCGAACCGTTTTGCTATACGATCGACTTAGATAAGTTACCCAATAAAAATGATATCATTGATCTTCAACGATCCACGATATATAGAAGTTTCTTTTCTTCCTTCTCTCCCTTTCTTTTTTCCTTTTATTTTCGATCTCAAACCTCCAAATGATTTAAAAAATCACACGGATTTCGAAATTTTATCATTTCGATTACACTTGACATTAGACGATCGATAGAAAATCGATCTATCGATCTTCTATACAACAATTTCAACACCAATCATGATTAACAGCAGTAATAGACTGACGCATAAACGTTAGCAACGTAATTCTTCCTCGTTCGTATAAAGTCCGTCTCGCTCGAAAGTTTCAACACCCAGAAGAGATTTACGAGGCGGCGAAAGAGAAAGAGAAGGGAGAAGGATAGCGAATAAGGCGAAGAAGGTAGTATTACTGACTCAAGAAGGACGAGAAGGGAGAAAGAAAAATAGTCGAAACCACAAGGTAAGCATCCCTTTTCTCTCTCTCTCTCTTTTTCTCTCCCTCGTCATGGGCGTGCGCCACGGGAACCCATGGGACTTCGTGTAAGATCTCACATAAAGATCGTCGTCTGTACGCAATAATGGGCTGCTTGGACGTCTTGTCGCCCGTATTCCTGGTCGTCGTCTCCGTCGTCGTCGAGAAGACGGAGACGACGACCGTTATGACGAAGTTTGCTTGTTGCAGCTTGCTTCCCCATACGAAACGTGTGAGAACGTATGTATGTGTTTATACGTGGGTGCATCGCCGTATGTACCTTTCAGATTTGTTCTCTTTCTCTCTCGCTCTCGCTCTCTCTTTCTCTCTCTCCTCTTTCTTTCTCATATTCTTTGTCATACGCTTCTACCCATGACACAATGGCACAGGAGCAAGGCAAAGCTGCAGGGGGTGCGTTGTAGTCTTTACTCTCTCAATTTGTTCTTTCCGTATTAGGGCGCAATAACCAGACCGAAAGCAGGTCGTCTTCCTTCACGGTGAAGACGATCGATGTCCGTCTACTGTATCTGGTTCATGTATCAAGAGACGTCGAGGTATATTTTAAAGGGTCGTTCGATGGTTTATGGCTTTTTAAATTATATCCTTAATGGTACGATTATCAAGATGAAATCGATATTTCATAAGTTTCGCGGATATATTAAGGATTGGTATAAAGTTATAAGAACGAGAAAATTATTGTATCGAGTGTACTTATTTTAGTTAGCCGTCTCGCACGATGTGAATGTAGAAACATATGTTCTACGAATTATGCATATATATATATATATACACATATACACACACATACATACGTATGTCCATAGAAAAGAATTGCAACGTGACGCTCATTGTGATTCGCGGTGACGCGTATCACGTAAATGACGCTTTTAGGCCGAACGAACGGAAGGCGTCCTACGGCGTTACGAAGTATGTTGACAGAATTGACGCGTAATTGCACGTTACACTTTAATTTCGCTACCCATAATACAGCCTTGTTGCTATACACTGCCTGCGGCACCTCTTCGGTAGTTCTGCGCCGCGAGTGCCTTCCATTCAACGGCACCGACGCAAAATGTTTCAGGCACATTCGCTTGTCTTGCGTCTCTCTAGCTCTTAGAAAGAAAAAAAGAACACAGAGAAAAAAAAAGGAAAAGAAGAGAGAAGTAATCGTTAGTACGGCATTCGAATAACGATCATTATCTCGAATATCCGTTTTCGAGAATATTTCATTTCTTCCAATTACCGTCGCAATAATTAATTAAATTAATGAAGTTATCAAAGAAAATTAGGATCGTCTCACGCCTAAAATTATCCTGAATTGCACGTCCGTCAAATGTTGACCAACTTCTTTCGGAACCAAGGACACCCAACGGTCTTTATGGTATCTCAGAAGAGGGACAATGGTCAGTAACACGCTGACGGTGGTGTCCATAGCGATTTCAAGGCGTGTTACTATTGTGCCTCGTCTTAAATGGACCAAACAGGATCGACGGGTGGTCCTTTTTTCTCAAGACCTTTTCCTTCGGTAGGGCCTCCTTAATGTCGTAGCGCACGATGAGTCAAAGAAGAAGACGCCCGCAAAAATCGATCCTTTGCGACGTTCGTAAATGGAATCCCGTTGGGATCCGAAGGGCGTGTAAACGTTCTAACTATCCTAAACTTCTTCTGATTTATTGTAGGCAAGCCAAACGCGAGTAGCTACACGCACGCGACGATCGTTTGCTCGACGTGTCCAGCCACGCTAACAAATCGATGCTACCTACACGAGCCACTCGTGTCTCTCCGTACATCTTTTCTTGATTCTTTTTTTCTTTCGTCCATTTTCTTTTTCTTTTTTCACATTTTCTACCGGCTTTCATAGAGGAAAGGGGATATGGATAGGAATACGAGCTGGTTATGATTTCTATCTCTCCACGGTAGCCCTTGCTCACGCGTGTTACAACGTTACGTTCCATCTGTTGCTCTCGACATTTTTCCATTCCGATCCAATTTCAAAGTCATTTCTCATGTTCATACACGAGAAGCGAGTTCAAGTAAGTGCGATAATAACGTTCGAGTATTCCTAATCTTTCTGTTTATTACGATCTTTTCTCTCTCTCTCTTTCTTCGTCTCCTTCTCTCTTTAATCCGTTCCAATCGGTAGTCTCCAAGTCGAAAAGCAAAGGAATTAAAAGGCAGGGCAACGAAAGGCAGCGAACGTTGCAGCTTCCTGATGGATGGAGTGATAAAAAAGTGAGAGCGAATGAAGAGAAGAAGAAAGAAAAAAAGAAAGAGAGGGAGAGAGAGAGAGAGAGAGAGAGGGCAGAGGGTGGTCGTAATGAAAAAGAGAAGGAAAGAAGCTGTTGAATCGACGAGGACTCTGATCCAAGGCGGACTACAAAGGAGCTTGCCTCGTCATGCCTTGAATAGCTTTGGTAAGGAGGCAGGATTAGCTTAGTTTAAGTTACGAGGGTGGTGCTGGCTCCCCTTCCAGTCTTGAATGGGGCACGTGCTACCACCGTCGTAATCTTTCGACCAAAAGCCAGAAAGACCCTTCTTTCTTTTTCTTCGGATTCTCCTGCGTTTGTCTGTCTGCCTGTCCGTTCGTATGTATTCGCTAACTTACGGCTCGCGACTAGGATCGCTTCTTCTAGCTTCTCGCGTTTCTTTTTACCGACGGTAGTTTGAGAGAAGAACAGCTGCTCGTAGGAAGATCGAATTAGCGACTCTCCCTTCTTCGCGCACGTGCTCGAATGACTTCCTTTCCGGTGATCTATTTTGCGATCTATCAGGAAGATCGCTAAATCTTTGATGAGACACGTTCTCGCACTATTCTCCAAGATCACATTTAAACAATAAAAAATTTTATACGTTAGATAGATCTATAAAAGCTAGATACCTTTTTAACCGTGTTACAAGAGTTAGAAAGACTAAACGTGAACTTTCTTACTGTCTTTTTTTTTTCCTTTTTTTTAAGTCGTTCGAACGAGTTACTCGAAAGTAATGCGTGAGTACACGGTAAAGGAACGGTTGTTAAGCGTGCCAACCCTACGATTGTCTCGACGTCGCCCTAGGCTCTTTCTTTTTTTTTCTTTCTCTCTCTCTCTCTCTTTCTTGTAAGGATCGTGCAGAGAAAAGAGAAAAAAAGGAGGTGCTGGCTCGCGTGTCGAGTACGCAAATGCGTGCGCACTACGCATCTGTCTCCTCTCTCGGTTCTAGGGGCCACTACGTACCTACGTATATTTATACACCTACACGTAACTTCTTTTCTGTCACGAATATAGGTTCTTACTAGGAAATAATACCTATGTGTATAGGTGTGTTTCGACGAACGAGTTCGGGCACGCGAGAGTTATACGTGTGGTGATATATGGCGTGTACATAAGGTCGGGAACATCCAGCCACTAGTTGCTATGCTACCGGTATACCAAGCTCGTGGTTCCGCCGATATCGTCGTCTATGGTGAATTTCTATGCGGCGGTGAGTCTGTTACTAGACGCTATCGCGACTCCTTCTCTTCCTTTTACACAAGCGACGACGTACTGCAAACGCGGATTCTTTGAAGTGAACCTCCCCGTCGATGGATCACTTTCTGTTTTCTTCTTTTTCTTCTTCTTCCACTTCTACTTCTTCTTCTTCTTCTTCTTCTTCTTCTTCTTCTTCTTCTCGAGACAAGTGCCCGAGTCTTCGGAAGAATTCATTGCCTTCCATTGGGCAAATTTCAATCGTCTTATTTACATCCGCATTGTCAACAACGAACGAATGGAAAAAAATTATCGAAATAAAATGGATAGATAGTTCATCTAATCTTTCCCTAACTGGGCCAAGAAAATTTATCTAATCGTACGACGTGTCTTCTTTACTCTACGTGATCGGACGACGAATATCCAGGAACCAGTATCACCGAGTTGGTATCTGCACATGCTAAAACTGAAAACCGTACGCCTTGTGCTCGTGCAGTAGCGTTTCAATGAACGGCTCGGAACAGACGATTATAGAGGTTGTGCATAAAACGATATAACGAATGCAAGGGACCGGTACGTCGGCTACTATTTGCTATGCAATCGGAATATCCAACTGGGGTTAGAGTGTTACCGAGCGAAGCGAGGTCAAGAATTTCTTTGGGCCAGCTACGGGAGAGTGAGTAATCGACTTGTGAAAACGTTTTTCTACTTGTTATATTCTAACCGTACTCGCGCAGATCAAATATTCCTGTATTGTCCGACTGTTTTATCGAATCGGTGGATCATTGAATATAATTATGGAAAAAAGTCGGAAATGATAGCAATGCCAGAGGTGAAAAGTTTTGGGAGAAAGCGTCTATCTTGTGTTATCCTATTACAGAGAAGAATTTTCACCGATTTCACGCTCGATCCTGACGATAAAACATGGAAATTTATATCATCTCCTCGTAGACGCTCGACTATACGTGTAATCGTAAAAGTAAACGTATGTAGGTATATCAAGAAAGCAGACAGCTCGCTCGAGTTCGTTTCTTAGGACGTTTGCGTGCACGCAATGTGTTACGTAAGAAGGTGACTGAATCACTTGCGTGTGAATTATGAAAGTACTATTATTATGCGTTTCTCGTATCACTCCTATCTCCTTTGTGCTGCCATTATCTCACTTCTCAGTTTTTTCTATTCTGCATACTCGCCCGTGATTTACACAGTTGCTCTTTCTCGACGTACCAACAGAGAATGGGCGAGAGAGAGAGAGAGAGAGAGAGAGAGAGAGAGAGAGAGAGAGAGAGAGAGAGAGAGAGAGAGAGAGAGAGAGAGAGAGAGAGAGAGAGAGAAAGAGAGAGAGAGAGTTAAAGAGAGAACTAGGAAACTCGATCGTCCCCGATCAGTCCACTATACCCTTCTCCTTCGAAGATGCTCTCCTTCCTCGCGAAATCGCTCGTATTTTATCCCCACTGTGATACACGCGTTCTCCTAACGCTACGTTAATACGACTTTACGAGGAGCTTAAACGGTAGTTCAATGCCGCTCGAAGCTCCATACGATCATCGATTCGTATCCCCAAGTCTTGGCTTTTGCCATCGATTACGCT